>NC_079903.1:39709-122852 GCF_024868665.1 Triplophysa rosa
AGATCTGACAAGAATATCTGGCTTTATTGTTTATAATGTTAATAATAAATAAAGTAAACAGCCTTACCTCCATGCCGACTGTTAATTGATCCTAAAAACAAAGACGGAGCCATTGTAGTGCTTGTTTATTACGTGACCGTCATCTGAGGAAGAATTACTAATCCTGTTGATCACCAAGGCATATAAATATTGTTTTCTTTGTCGTTTCATGGTCTGTGTCTGTCTTGTTTAGCTTTGCATTGCATTTGCATCAATAAATAAAATCAACTAAGGTAGCCTAACTATGGAATTGCAGCGCGTTTTAAAACAAACAAACAAAAAAAACATCTGTGCGAATTTATTTACAGGCGAATGGTAAAAGGTACCAGTCTTATGCTAGGCCAAACTTATTAACATTAGTTGCAGTGAAATGTACATTTTAATGTTTCAAGTTGTTGAAATCAGAATTAGTTAGCCTAATATAGTTCTAACAACCGCTCTGAACAAGTTATGGAAATAAATAAATGAATCATTTAATATTACGTTGGTATTCTTATTACAACTCATATTAAATGACATATTTAAAAACGGCTCACGTTTTTAAAACATTTTAATAGGGTGATGTGAGCCGAGCATAAAATGCGATCCGAGCATCCGGTGTGTAAACTTAAAATATTTAAACTAGCTTGCGATCTGAACAAAGATTTAGGAACATATGATTATTTTTATATTTTCTGTATATTATAAATTCATTACAGATGAAGGGAAGAAGCGTTAAATAAGACATGACAACTCTAGGGTCTTCTGCAGAGGTAACTTAACCCTGTGGTGATGCAGTTTTTATTCTTATGAAAAATACGAATATTCTAATAGTATTTTTATTCAAATAGTTATTGCGGATCCAGTATTTCAACATTCGTGCACATTGCTAGTTAAGAGCCTCGCTAAAACCAGACAAAGTGAACATGTTGGTTTTCGGCCCAGTAGTTGTACAACAGCCGAATACTTGTACTACAGGCTAGCCCGATATTCCCTTTTTGTGTTGCGCTTTGAAAAAAGTTGTTTTTATAAATGTTGCCTAATTAATAGTTATATAATATTAATGATAATTTGCTGTTAAAAACGATAAATTATTCAAAGTTTCAAGTAGTGTTGCTTTCGTCAACGAAAATTATGACGAAATATGGTCGTCAACGAACCTTTATCACGTGACGAAAACGAGACGAGACGCAACGTAAATGCTGGTCATGTGACGATGACTATAATTAAATGTACAATGCAATATTGTTGACAAATAAAAACGAGACTAAATGTGGTTTACAAAATAAAAGCTATGCTAAAATGTCTCTTCATTGTCGTTGACCAAAACGAGACGAGACGAAATGTTATAACGTTATTTCGTCTGATGCGGAATCCTGTTAGTTAAATGTCGTCTGGCTGTTCTGCGTGTCTGAATGAATTATGTGCACAGTTTAACATACAACACGAGTGATGGTCGAGGATTTATCTGCGTCTGCACTGTATGAGGATATGAACACAAGAACTTCATCTCCACAGTGGCTCTGAGTTTATTTTACGAGTGTTTACTGTTTGAGTGAAGCTATCGGCAAACACAAAAACTCAAGCATCTAACCAAAGACCCGTCAAAATAAAAGTCCCGTTAAATTGAACACTCCGACAAAAAATACTTTAGTGAACTATAATAACTTTAAACCTCTCTAGCTCCAGTGCTATGTGCAAAAAAAGTCTGCATTAATTTACTGCATTCTGTATGCTACTACAGGGCACTGAGGGCACTTACTCTTCTCCTGTTGGTTCTTTGCAATGCTGGCAAATGTAACCTTCCAGTTGACTTGCCAAATCACTTCCATTTGTTTTATTAATAAAGGATATTGGAAGTAAAATCGGTCTGGGTTATGACAAATGCTACACACAGCGAGAAAAAGAAAATTTGTATAGGAAAAAGATGCATCGAGAATTGTTTTATCATCACATTCGCCCTCTGAATCGTAATCGAATCGAATCGCATCGTGACGTGCCTAGAGATTCCCACCCCTACCGATGGCCATAAATTCAAATCAGACGTCTTCCGTGTCTGGAATAAGATAACCTTGTTTGAAATGGGTTTGGCTAAAATAAAATTTTGGTTTCGTCTATACTACTAGGTACTTATACTGACTGGGTTACATAGAATTGCATTACTAAAAAGAGACTAAAATACAATTTTCATTGACTAAAAGTAGACTAAAATGTCATCAGTTTTCGTCGACTAAAACTAGACGAAAATAGTCATGGATAATTCTGACTAAAATAAGACTAAAATGCTCAGACTTTTAGTCGACTGAAACTTGACTAGACTAAAAAGTGTATGAACGTGATTAAAACTAATAAAAACTAAAATGACAGCTTGACACAAAGACTAGACTAAAACTAAAATTAAAACAGGCCGCCAAAAACAACACTAGTTTCAAGTGCGTTTATATTGTTACCCTGTTGTTCTTTCTGCAGCTTCTGCGGAGAAAAACCCTCTTTTATGTTGCACTCTGAAAATTTTTTTATAAATGGTATATTTGTGGAGGTGTGTTGTTGGGTGCGATTAACCGCCAAACCGCGTGATTTGTTGTGTCTTCACCGCAGTAAGAAACAAAAAACTTACCGTCAGCCCTACCTCCAGCAGCAAACAAAAAACAGTAAACTTTCCAATTTAAGCACACAACGCCTTTTTTACAAACCTGTGATATATTCTAAGGGAGACTACAATAAGAAGAGGGACCATAAATTGTCAAAATCAGTCTCATTTCCATAAATGATGGCCCCAAGCCTGTCAAAGGCAGAACTTTAAACATCTCACTGGCCCACTGTTGAAGGTTTATTTTATCCACGCAGTATTGCAGTTTTTGTGTAGTTTATGTTACCTATAACCATAATTACAGCATACTATTTAATTTGATCTTCAGCGTTCTTCAAGTCTTGTGTAGGTTGCATAAACTGCTCAGACTGGTCTTACAAGTTAGTCATCAATTTTTTTCTGTTAGACTGGTCCTAACTTATTTACATTTATGCATTTGGCAAACTCTTTCATCCAAAGCGATTTACAGTACATGCAAGCTATACATCTTATAGTCTATCTTTAAATCAGTTACATAAAA
Source organism: Triplophysa rosa (assembly GCF_024868665.1). Lineage (NCBI taxonomy): Eukaryota > Metazoa > Chordata > Actinopteri > Cypriniformes > Nemacheilidae > Triplophysa > Triplophysa rosa. The sequence continues at coordinate 42,838 of NC_079903.1, forward strand.
AGGCAGTTACATAAAAAGGTCAATCGTGGTTTAGCAACCGTAACTAGGGCGCGGGAGGTATGTCAAGCTTTCGAGCGAGGGAAACATGTCGAAGCGTTGTGCATATGGATTGTGTAAATCTGATAGCCAGTATCCTAAAAGTTTGGACGGGGTAGTGGAATTTTTTCCCTTCCCAAAACCTAAAACCCACGGGGAGAAATGTCGGACGTGGATCAAGCAGTGTGGAAGGCCTCATTCACAACAAAATGTGGGACTTTCTAAAACGCTTAACGTGAAAAACGCTTAACGTACACTGTAAAAAATTGTTCGGTAAAATAACGGTAAAATGCTGGCAGCAGAGACGCCAGTAATTTACTGTAATTTTACGTTATTCATGCTGTGAAATGATTTTACGGTATATTGCTGTAAAAACGAAATACAGTGCATTGCTGTTTTTCCCGTATTTAACGGTAAAATGCTGGCAGCAGAGACGCCAGTAATTTACCGTAATTTTACGTTATTCATGCTGTGGAATTATTTTACGGTATATTGCTGTAAGAATTAACGACAGTACATAGCTGTTTTTTAACTTCATCTTTATTGCACAATATTGTCCTTTGGGCTACACATGTCTGTTTAACATAAAATATCTATAATAAAAAAATATTAATAAAATTATAAGCAAATGTTTTAGAAAGGACATAAACAACTTTTTTTATTTAAGAGCAGCAACACAAAAAAAGAATGACTCAAGTACCAAGCAACCAAGTCAAGTTTTTCAGTAGCAAAACAAATAATTGAAACTTACAAATAAAAACAATGGCAATAAAACAGGTTAAATGACAGAGGCTACCCCCTCTAAACTTGACATATTTAAAACATGAGAGTACATTTATTAAGAGTCTTATGAGATACTGAAGGTGCTGGCATTCAAAAATGTAATTAGGAACTATCCATCAACCATCTGTTGCAGATGACCATAACGTTGGTTGCTTGTTTTTCTCCCTGATGTACTCCATGGAACACTGTAAAACAGCAGAAAACAAAAAAATTCTCAAATTAAATTTAATCAACATTTAGATAAGCGTTGACACTAAACACTAAATATGCAGCGATATAAGGCTCAAATATGTCAGAAATGAGACAAGAATAAATGGCTAATTTTCCATGTGACCAATATCAGTATTACACGGAGCCCTTTTAGGGACATGGTGGCGGAAAAAAATGCAAAAAATATTTTTTTAAAGCTTTTGCCTTATCTCGCAAAACTTTTGCGTTCATGCGAGAAACATTGCCTTCCCTCGCAAACATATTTGCGTTATCTCACAAACACTTCATGTTTAATGTCCCGCTGGCAGAATTTAAGACTAGCTCCGTAGGCTACATAAACATTGGTCTATAGTCGCAGAATCCCGGACCAATAACTCGTGAGCTAAACGTTCTTATAACACAAATGACACCTCATTCTATGTAACATAAACAATGAACTTTAACTTAAATTTTCCACAAATCGAGCCTTTTATTGATCTCAGGCGGGAGCTGGCTGAGACAAGACCGAAGGGATCGTCTGCGAAGTGCAAAACACGAATATCATTAGGCTACTAATAATAGTCATTAACTTTAGTGTTACATACTGTAGTATAACTAAAACCCGTTTAAATCCAGCAGGAGAGCACTAATGTGTAAACTGAATTTGGTGAGACTTCAGTGTGTAGCATTTAAGTTATTAATCACTATGTTTGTAGTAACGCTTTTCGGATTTACAGTCACTTTGCAGACGGTTCCTTTGGACTTGTCCATGCCGCCTGCTCAGATGATATCAATTTATATTCTCGTTTTGAGGAAGACTGGGATGTAGATCCTAATCTAAGGAATTGTGTGTTATTTGTGTTATAACAACGTTTAGCTCACGAGTTATTGGGAATCTACTATAAACCGCTCCATTGTTAATGTACGGAGCGGGACAACAGGATGTTTGAATGTTTTGCAAGATAACGCAAATATGTTTGCGAGGGAACGCAAATATCTTTGCGAGAGAACGCAATGTTTCTCGCGTGAACGCAAAAGTTTTGCGAGATAACGCAAAAGCTTTAAAAAATATTTTTCTCTTCCCTCTCATTTTTTTCCACCACCATGTCTAATCATTACGCAAGTGATGCTAAATCAATCTGTATTTGCTAAACACTCAAACTATCAGTTTGCTTTCCTTTCAAACATAAGCCACATTTAAACGGAAAATCATCGCAATTGCAAACATTACGTTTAGTGGTGATTTGCAGCTACTGTTATTAGCATTAGCAATAGACTGTTTGCAATAACCACAGTTTTGAAAGTTCAGAGATGACAAAACAAGCCGATAAAACTTGGGGTCTGTAAAATGCAAGTAAATATGAACATTTGGGTTATATCTCGGAGATGACGAGCCCTTTTTAAATTGCGTAAATTACTTACTAACTACAGCTTGTTAAGCAGCAATTTCAAACATTACTTGATAATACTTCCTTTCAGAACCACATACTCTCGATAAAAGTAAAAAAAAATGCTTTATTTACTGTGTAATTTGAACGTGCAAATGCAGGTTGGTGCAGATGAAGCGCTACGGATGGTCCGTCCTCGCGTCTTCGGGCAGAAAAGTCTGACATTTGTGGAAAAACTCCACCTGGCCAAAAGTACCTGACTGAAAATGATTCGGGACGCTAAAGAATTGTGAACTTACTGAACTGACAAAACAAGCACGAACTTTCACAAAACTAATTCTCATGCTCCAGAAAAATACTGCATTGTACTGTTATTTACCCTCTGATATTTTCCTATGCTAAAAGGATATGCAAAAATATTCAGTTGACATTAACTGTTATTTAATTTAGAAACAAATGTAAAAAATAGGATTTGTGGTATCTCTCACTATTTTGTATGTTTTTTTTTCAAGTCCACAACACTGGAAACCCCAACTGAAGCAACATAAAATTGCATGTTTTAACCATGTGAATTATAATTTAAACCTAAACAGTGTGATAGAAGTCAAAGTAAAAACAAATTGCTAACAAAATACATATTTATTGTGGGACTGAGTAATACAGTAAGTAAATAGAAAAAACATATTTTTTTGCAGTATTTCAGTCTGTACCACATGTGTAGCCTATATATATGCCCTATATGTCTGATTGTGCCTGTTGGGTTTCTGCGTATACATGATGGCTGATTTGATCATATTTATGCTTGTGCTTGGTAATCAAGGGATCAATGTTTGTGAAATGCCAATTGTGTGTAATGAGCTGGAGTGCAAAAAAGTCCACTGGGATGGACATTAAATAAATTAAATCCTGTGTTGTACAACTCTAAAATATCTTTAGATTTTTTTGAAAAACATAACAATCAAATAAAATATAACGGGCAAGACAATGTGTCATGGTTCTGCCCCACCTTGTCTTGCTTCTCTTGACCTAGTGGCAGAACCATGATAGAACCTCTTGTTTTATGTGGAGAGTGACGTTTTGTCCCTCATGGTCTTCCACTCTCCGGTGTGGCGTCTCTGTTCCCGCCCTTTCGTCTCGTTATTGTTTGTTAATTAGTTCATGTCCTGCACCTGTCCCCTCTTGATTTATCCCCTTTATTATGCCCTTGTGTCTTCTGTCNAGGGAACGCAAATATCTTTGCGAGAGAACGCAATGTTTCTCGCGTGAACGCAAAAGTTTTGCGAGATAACGCAAAAGCTTTAAAAAATATTTTTCTCTTCCCTCTCATTTTTTTCCACCACCATGTCTAATCATTACGCAAGTGATGCTAAATCAATCTGTATTTGCTAAACACTCAAACTATCAGTTTGCTTTCCTTTCAAACATAAGCCACATTTAAACGGAAAATCATCGCAATTGCAAACATTACGTTTAGTGGTGATTTGCAGCTACTGTTATTAGCATTAGCAATAGACTGTTTGCAATAACCACAGTTTTGAAAGTTCAGAGATGACAAAACAAGCCGATAAAACTTGGGGTCTGTAAAATGCAAGTAAATATGAACATTTGGGTTATATCTCGGAGATGACGAGCCCTTTTTAAATTGCGTAAATTACTTACTAACTACAGCTTGTTAAGCAGCAATTTCAAACATTACTTGATAATACTTCCTTTCAGAACCACATACTCTCGATAAAAGTAAAAAAAAATGCTTTATTTACTGTGTAATTTGAACGTGCAAATGCAGGTTGGTGCAGATGAAGCGCTACGGATGGTCCGTCCTCGCGTCTTCGGGCAGAAAAGTCTGACATTTGTGGAAAAACTCCACCTGGCCAAAAGTACCTGACTGAAAATGATTCGGGACGCTAAAGAATTGTGAACTTACTGAACTGACAAAACAAGCACGAACTTTCACAAAACTAATTCTCATGCTCCAGAAAAATACTGCATTGTACTGTTATTTACCCTCTGATATTTTCCTATGCTAAAAGGATATGCAAAAATATTCAGTTGACATTAACTGTTATTTAATTTAGAAACAAATGTAAAAAATAGGATTTGTGGTATCTCTCACTATTTTGTATGTTTTTTTTTCAAGTCCACAACACTGGAAACCCCAACTGAAGCAACATAAAATTGCATGTTTTAACCATGTGAATTATAATTTAAACCTAAACAGTGTGATAGAAGTCAAAGTAAAAACAAATTGCTAACAAAATACATATTTATTGTGGGACTGAGTAATACAGTAAGTAAATAGAAAAAACATATTTTTTTGCAGTATTTCAGTCTGTACCACATGTGTAGCCTATATATATGCCCTATATGTCTGATTGTGCCTGTTGGGTTTCTGCGTATACATGATGGCTGATTTGATCATATTTATGCTTGTGCTTGGTAATCAAGGGATCAATGTTTGTGAAATGCCAATTGTGTGTAATGAGCTGGAGTGCAAAAAAGTCCACTGGGATGGACATTAAATAAATTAAATCCTGTGTTGTACAACTCTAAAATATCTTTAGATTTTTTTGAAAAACATAACAATCAAATAAAATATAACGGGCAAGACAATGTGTCATGGTTCTGCCCCACCTTGTCTTGCTTCTCTTGACCTAGTGGCAGAACCATGATAGAACCTCTTGTTTTATGTGGAGAGTGACGTTTTGTCCCTCATGGTCTTCCACTCTCCGGTGTGGCGTCTCTGTTCCCGCCCTTTCGTCTCGTTATTGTTTGTTAATTAGTTCATGTCCTGCACCTGTCCCCTCTTGATTTATCCCCTTTATTATGCCCTTGTGTCTTCTGTCTCGTGCTGGTTCATTGTTCTGTTGTGTTCTGTTTGTGTCATGTGGGTGAGTTATTGTTCTGTAGTTAGTTTAGTTTATTGTGGTTATGTCAAGTGTTGTTATTATTTCTAGTCTAGTTAGTCCCTGTCCTTGTTGCTATGTTTTGTTATGTTCCCCCACGTGGGTCTTTGTTTTATATTTTTTAAGTTATAATTAAAGTCTGTCTTGTTAACCCCTTACCCGCTGTCTGCACTTGGGTCCTCTGTCCTTGTCCTCACCACCCACGTTCATGACACAATGAGGTTACCATTAACTAGGTAAACAATCTGTGAGGTATTATTAAAATGATAGAAACATGCAGTTTTATTGGTCTAAACCAAAAAAGACATAATGTCCATTCTTATTGAAGGAGGGTCTGAAGGGGTTAAAACAGCCCACAATGCATTGCATACAGTACAACAGTGGATTACTGTTGACAGATGGCTGTAAACTAACAGTAGTTTCTTAAACTGCAAAATATTGCCCAGGATGCATTGTTTTCTACAGTATATTACTGTTTTAACAAAAAACAGTATGTTACTGTCAGAATTTGGCTGTTTTTTAACAGCAAGCCTAGGATGCATTGTTTTCTACAGTATATTACTGTTTTAACAAAAAACAGTATGTTACTGTCAGAATTTGGCTGTTTTTTAACAGCAATTTTTTACAGTGTACCTAAACAGCGATCAAGGAAAACCAAATTTCTGTCAAACCTTCCTTGTATTAAACACTTGCTGCTGTCAAAAGAACGAGCTCTTGGTCCACGGATAAAGTGAATAATATCACGTGGCGTAACTTACCTAAACAACGCACTGTATCATCTCATTTATATTTCTGTCCCTTTTTATTAGAGCTTTTAGAAACATTTGTGCTGTTTTGTTCTAGTTTGCTCCACAGGCTATTCAGCTCGATGTAACAACACTGAAGCCAGGAGTTAGCAACTTTATTGCCTTTCAGCCTCATTTCTTAATATTGGTTTCAGACAGGGCATAAAGAGTAGGCTACGCCACTTTTTGCACATTGCACGGTGGCTTTTGAAGTATTAATTACAACTAAAATGACAGAAATTTGTCTAAGCCACGTTAAGCTGTTTTCTCTTATAATGGACTTCTAAGGTGAGAACGCTTAACGTGATATTATTCACTTTATCCGCGGATCAAGAGCTCGTTCTTTTGACAGCAGCATGTGTTTATTAGAAGTAAAATTTGACAGAAACTTGGTTTTCCTTTATCGCTGTTTAGGTACGTTAAGCGTTTTAGAATGTCCCACTAAAGGTCGACAGGATTTGTCAGGACTCTGTCCTTCCTGTTTTCGAGTTCTTTAACTCTATGGACAGGGTCATGATAGAACCATGTCCTGCGGGTGTTTTGTGTGGAGACGCGTGGCTTTTGTTTACTTTTTGCCACGTGTCCTCCGGTCTTGTCTCATAGCCCCGATCTCTTGTTTCCCTTATTCTTTCCATGATTGTTTTATCCTCGTCACCTGTCCCTCGTCTCTGTAATTATCCTCTGTGAGTTTTTCCCTATTTAATGTTCCCCTCAGTCTCTAGTTTTTGTCGGTTCATATTGTTCTATTGTGTTCGTGTCGTGTGGATTACGTGTTTCCCCTGGGCTATTTTCTTGTTGGATTTATTATTTGGATTTATTCTTCGTGAGTACTTTATCCCCGTTCGGGAAGTATTTTAGTTTGTTTTCGTGTTTTGTACAGTTTTCCCCATCGTGGGTTTTTTGTTGTGTTTACATTTATTAAAATCTTTTGTGTTACCCGTACTGCTGCCTGCATTTGGGTTCTGTTTTCGCACGCCCGTGACAGGATTAACAAAAACACCTATGTTTGCTCCAAGGTAAGAGCACGCTAATGTTAGCTAGCTAGCTAACTCAGCACATCATTGCTTCGAAATAATGACGGTTCTTTGTTCATAATGCATATATTTGAACGTAAAATAAGATGATTAAAGGCAAGACGGAAATTTGTTTGTGTTGTTGATGATGTATGGCTCAGCTCAGCATCTCTGGCTCTTGCCAGGTCCAAGGCATGGATTAGACCCACGACGTGTGAGCAGTAGCCTGGCGCACTAACGGCTTTAGCTTCAATTTTGATTAAATTATTTTCTAATCGGTTGTATATTGTGTCGTGGATATATCCCTCGAATGCACACTGCAGTCCCTTTTGTCTTGCTCTCTCAGATATTTCACATGTTCGCCAAAAATTGCTAATTATCTTCTTGGGAATGTCTGACACCGGTGCATACACACTGTAATACACTTGCCAGGCGTGAAAGCTTGACAGGCGTAGCAACAGTAACTAAGGAGGGCGGGGCTTAGCGAAGGGTCAATTACATAATTCCCTAGGAATGCAACGCTACAGCATGGACAATGATGTACGTTTTCAATGATTATATCGGAAAACTCAGCAGCAATAATCGATCGCATCAGAACCTTATAAACATCAGAAAGCAGCAATAACATGCACAAAATATAATAATGAGATATAAAATGGTTCTGGACTTAAATGTATTGCACAAACACATTACACAAAGCATAACAAACAGCATAAACTAAGATTGACAGCTGATCCTTGCTAGTGCGCAACACAATTAACAGAATGTCAAGGAAACAACACATAAACATTAGTTCCTAGGACAGACGCAGACGTCACGTTCATTGAGAGGATTGAGTGAAGTGAAAGTTAACGAATTAGATGCTTGACACTCTGCATTAAGCCGTGTAGAGTAGCGTGTTACAATACGTGTTAGCAAAAATGAAAACAAATAACTTCACTGCTACACGTGAATGACGCGTGACGTCTGCATAGATGCTTCACGGCCACACGTGATTTACGTGACGTCTGCGTCTTGAATTCAATGCAATAAATAGCAGAATACAAAACCAGTTAAGACGTGGAGTGAGACGTTCAGTGAGACGAGTGTGTGCTGCAAAGTCATTTTTAGGACCCTTTGGAACGCCATAGGTTTCCTACGTGCACAGATGTTTTAAGCCTGAGGGCGTCACGCCCCTCCAAGGTGGACGAGAACCAATGTGATAAGATGGTTTCAGGCGCAAAAACATGTTTCTTTGTCCTGCTCACTAGCTCATTTGAATTTATGGTCGCCTAGAAGTTTGGAGCTGTAATACTCTTAGGGCGTTTTCACACATAAGGGTTTGTTTCGGAACCTGGTGCGTTTTCACTCTTGGTTCGATTCGTTTAGGCATATGTGAACACAGCAATCGCGCTAGGATCCGCCCCAAAACAATCGCTCCGAGACCGCCTGAACAAGGTGGTCTCGACCTGATTGCAAACGAACTCTGGAGCGGTTCGGTAGACGTGTGAAAGCCATCCGACCCAACGGACCAACGAACCAGACTGTATCACAATGTATGATGGGTAATTATGTAAAGTTGCGTGACGCAAAATGGATTGTTTTGTTAATGGCTCCCTGTAACAATGTTCAAAGTAAGGAAGGAAGGAGGCGGGAACCGGCGAACGTTAAACCAAACTTTTAATCAAATAAACAAACAACAAAACGAAAGTAAAGTGCTGACAGCTCCCTCACAGTCGACTGCCGGCCACACAAACACAATAAAACATAACATAAAATCCAGGCCTGGTTCTCTCTCGTCCTTCTCCTCCTTTTATGCTTCCCGAGCTCCGCCGTGAGATACGCGAGACAACACGCAGCTGACGCTCATTATCACTCGCGCTACCGGCCGTTAAATAAACAGATGCACTCTGACCAATCGAATGAGAGTTTACTCGCACGTGACTTTTATTAACAAAGTTTGGTACGTTTGGAAATATTGCCTTGTGAATGCGAACCGAACTTAAATAAATTTAAATATTGTAGCGATTTAACCCCCGGTTTCGGAACAAAGCAATCGATACACCGGTGTGAAAACGCCCTTAGAATAAGATAAAACGAGTATGGTATAAAATACATTACTGTGCTATACACCATCTTTTAAGGAATGAAGAGGTAAACATGTAGATATGAAACATGACAGGATTATAAATACATTGACCTGTAGTTTGTACAAGAGTGCCCAATGTGTTCTTAATCCGGCCCTGAATTGCCGCGTAGGGACGCGAGGTCATGTAAAATCCTGTTAGGTAGCAGGTCACATAGGGTGTGTGTTGTGTATTGTTATATGCCGTGTTTTTGAAATGTGTGTATATGTTGCAGTGTTCTTGTGGTGATCACCGTGTGAGAAGGAGAGGCTTTGTTGTGCAAGGTCTCTGTGTGTGGGAAGCTAAAGAAGCGGTTGAGAGAGTGAAGGAGAACCTCAGGGGCTCTGTGTGTGTGTATGTGTTCATGTTTGTATATCCTGGCGGACACCTAAACCTGAATGCACACCAACACATGGGGACTCGTGTCACTGTGGGGACCAAAATTGAGGTCCCCAGGGGCAAAAAAGCTAATAAATTGTACTTGTCCATTTTTTTTGGTCATCTGTGAACATCTAGTAGAACATCCAATATTTTATTTTGACTCTATTTAAATTACAACAAATAGTGCACTAAGACAAATCAGGACATGTTGCGGTAATGAGAATTTCAGCAGAAAAAGCAATAAAATACATAATTTATTCCTATGTTTACCATGGTCATTTTTTGTGTACCAATTTATGTTTTTTTTTTTACCTAAAATCATTACTGCCATGTTGTTTCAGTGGTTTCGTGAGAATGACCCTATAAATACCTTTTTAGGATAACACCACTAGTAGTATGTGCTCAGAGAGAGGAAGGATAGGGTTTCTCTTTATGTTTGGCCTGGCGCCACCTGAAGCCTCATGGCAAAAAATGACATTCTTACAAAGCATTTTTGCATTGTTTTTGGTGAAAATATGTAAAACTTCTTAAATCAATATATAATTACTTGACAAGAAAAGTGACCTCAGATATTTGCTTCTGTTTTATGAAAAATAATGTAAGAATTAAGTAAGTTTATTGCAAAAAAAGCTGTCCATGGGGTGAGAAAAATAAACTTGAAATTAGTCAAGTACCTAAGTCAAGTTTATTTTTCTCACCCCGTGGACAGATTCTTTTGCTTGTTTTTACCATAAACTTACTTAATTCTTATATTATTTTTCATAAAACAAGAGCAAATATCTTAGGTCACTTTTCTTGTCAAGTAATGTATTTTGATCTAAGAATGTTTAGATATTTGTACTACAAAAGAAGAAAAAGACACTTAGTAAGAATGTCATATTTTGCAGTTCCCCCAGGCTTTGAGGCGGGGCATCCATAACTGTAACTACTCTATACATTAGTTTAACCAATCAATGAAGGCAGGAAAAGACTAGGCTCTCTGTCCACTGACTATAAAAGAGGTGTCGCTCACTCACCTGTAGAGCAAACCTACATACATGATGGAGTCAAAACGGGCATGCACAGAAAATGGAGCTCATTATGCAGGTATGCAAGTTCATCATTATCTATTTTTTGCCTTATTCGGCTGATCAGCACCAATGACATTTTGAGATCTTTTGAGATCCTTATTTGCCAGTTTATTTCAAATGTGCGCAAGTGCATTTAAATGCCAGAGTACAATGATACTGCATTAGAAACTGAATACTAAAAGTTTTTTTGTGTGTACAGATGTTAGCAATTTTTAAACAAACATTTGTCAAATATTTACAAATCTTTCAGCCTATATAAAGAATATAAAGAAGTTTAATATACAAACCCTGATAGCACACATATGTCTGCTAATATGTATGGGGCCATATGTATAAAGCTGCTTTGAGTACAAATTTTGGGGCGGTTTCCTGACAGGAATTAGATTAAAACAGTTTTTACAACCATTACTGATGTGCATCTGCTATGTTTTAAGTTATTTCAGTGCAAGCAGACTTCAGTTAAGACAGTTCTAACATTCATTTTAGAGCACTTTCCAGCATCGCACAGAATCGTTCTCGTTGCTTAATCGTTCCACTCCACTCAATCAGCTCCAGATCAGTATTTTGTGAATCAGTATATGGTGTACACAGGCTCAGGCACTGGTAAAGACCCTGGCTCACTTCACATTGAGACTGTTACGTGACTGTGTGAGTGTGTTGTGGTACTTCACAGCTGGTAATTATCAACATCATTCAAAACCGACATCTCTCGGGCTTTATTTCTTAAATAATGGTTGAAGTGGATTATGAAAAACTCTTTCATTATTCTGTTACATATCTGTGCAGAAATGTGTTAGATTGTGTTCCCTGCTTGACTAGCAACGTGTGTTTATATTAAAATAAAAGTATTTTCAAAGGCTCTGTCACGTTTCATTAAGTTTATTGAGTTGGCTCGTGCGATTTAGGTTAAATGGATTTAAAAAAATGTCAAGTGATTTCTGATAAGGGAGCATCAATGCTCACTCTTTTTTGCGTTGAATTGCAGGAATTTTGAGGGAACGAACGTCTCAAAGTATTTGAAAGATTTCTGCGAATGTTATCAGTGTCCTGACTAGTGAACAAGAGAGCTGATTGAGACACACCCAAACATGCCCATCACTGGTACAGAGGCAGAGACCATGGACTTTATAACAATGTGTTGGAATGATATGATGACAGGGAGTTCATGAAATAATATAATAATATACAGTAATTTAAAAATGTTACATTTGGATTTGCAACTTTTATGTTTTCTTTATACAGCTGTGAGTGCAATATAGAATGTGCGATTCAGCAGCTTAATTATTTAAAAACAGTGTTAGAACTCAATTAAAATTGGTCAAAACCGAGCCCAAAATGCATTTGTAATATTTTTTTGTGAATTTCTTAAACTGTTTTTTTTTACTTTTGCATCTCTGTTGCCATCTCTGTTTGAAATATAATATAGCAGGTTATTTTATATACTTATGTTCATATGGGTTGAAGTCAACCGACATTTTCCACAAAATCGTACAGCTTAACTTATGAACTATTGTAGGCTTACTGTTGTAAATCAGGGGAGTGTAAATGAATATGTAAATGTAAAAATAATAAAACTAGTTTTAAAATAATACAATATTTGTAATATCTTAAATACATGGTGCCATGCTGCTGTGACTTCACCCTTGCTGGATCCCTTTTGGCTAAATCAGAGGTCAATGGGGGCATTTTGTGTTTAAAGCAAGCAAAGTTTATTTATATAGCACATTTCATACACACTGGTAATTTAAAGTGCTTTACATAAAAATAATTAAAATAACCACAGAAAAGTTATCACAACAATAAAATCAGAATCAGAAAGAGCTTTATTGCCAAGTATGTTTGCACATACAAGGAATTTGTTTTGGTGACAGGAGCATCCAGAACACAGAAACAGCAACTACAGTACACAGAGACCATATCACAATAGAACTGTAACGGTTTCAGCACCACCGGCCACGCCCCCCATGTCATCACCGCCAGCTCGCTTCACCCGTTCCCTCTCCCCGGAGTTTTGAACTCAATTTCCCAGCATGCACCACACATCCACCATTTTTGATTAGTCCACACCTGCATCACATCATCAGGACTCTATTTAAGTTTGCACCTTTTTGTTCTTCCCTGTTCAGTCTTGTTGTCTTCAAAGCAATTCTCAACCCCGATAAGTATACCTACCTGTTTTTGAAAGACTTACCTATTTTTTTTGGATATACCTGTTTTTGAATACTTACCTGTTTTTGAATACGTACCTGTTTTTGGAGATTTACCTGTTTTTGGATATTTACCTGTTTTTGGATACTTACCTGTTTTTGGACACTTACCTGTTTTTTGAAATAAACTCCTTTTTCTTATCTACCTCCGTGGTGTGCTCTCCGTCTACCAGAACCCTGACAGTAGACTGAACCCACACACCATGACCACACCACAGACTTCTCCCGGTCCTTCACCTCCAGATCCCCTCTCTGAACTGGTCACCCTACTCCGGAACCAACCCGCACCTGTACTCCTTCCGTCTAACCCACCATCGGCGTCTAGTCCCATGGCCCTACCCAACCGATATACTGGCTCCGTGGAGGAGTGTAGTGGGTTCTGTCTCCAATGTGAGCTCTACATACAGTTGCACCCCGGTCAATTCTCCACGGACAAATCCAAGGTAGCTTTCATCATCTCCCTCCTGAGCGGTAAGGCCCTGAACTGGGCATACGGGATTTGGCGGGCCGGAGGACCTCTTACCACTAATCTGAAGTCTTTTCTTGAGCACTTTAAAGGGGTCTTTGGCCAAGCAATGGATTACCTTTCGGTGCACGATCTACTGCTGAGGCTTCGTCAAGGACACCTTTCAGTGGCGGAGTATGCCCTCCAGTTCCGTACCCTTGCGGCGACCAGTGGATGGAATGAGCCGGCGCTTGTCTCGGTCTACCGCCAAGGGCTACAGAACTCGATCCGATTACACATGGCCATCTACGATGACTCGGTCGGTCTGGAGGCTCTCATACAACGATCCATTAGCATCGCCCAACATCTGTCAGCCTGTTCGCCGTCATCACCCGGTACATTTCCTCCACGGGTTACGACCTCTGCTTCCCGGACTCCTTCAGACCCAGAACCCATGGATGTGGATCGTTTTCGACTATGTCCTGAGGAACGTACACGGAGGCGGAACCTTAACCTTTGTCTGTACTGTGGAGGGTCAGGTCATCGCCTAGCCGTCTGCCCCGTCCGTCCAGCTCGACCAGCGGTGAGTTCTATCCATACACCGGCCTCCTTACCTCACCTAGCTCTTACCCAAGTGGTCATTATTGCACCTAACTTCTCTGTTCCAGTCCACGCCCTGATTGACTCTGGAGCCGCCGGGAACTTCATTTCTCTGAATCTTCTTACTCAGTTGGGCTTCCCGCGCCTAAGGAACGGGAGGACCATGTTTGTGCAAGACATCCTAGGAAAACCGCTGGGCCGAGGTCGGATCACACACCATTCCCCACCCATCACCCTTCACATCTCTCCCAGGCATACGGAGAAGATCTCCTTCTGGGTACTGGAGGGGTCCACCTCCGATATCGTCCTGGGACGACCCTGGCTGATGGAACGTCAACCTATCGTGGACTGGCGCACTGGCATCATATCCGGATGGGCGGGTCGCCCCGCCAACACCAGGGTCCCGATCAAGGAGGAAACTTTCCTAAAACCGGTACTACCCATCCTAGCCACTACCGTCGAGAGTCCTGAGGTCCTCAACTCCGGGGAGATTCCCGTAGATTATCGGTCGTTCCAGGACGTCTTCTCCAAGCTGAGGGCTACGGAGCTGCCTCCTCACCGGCCATGGGACTGCGCCATTGAGCTGCTGCCTGGGGCCACAATGCCCAAAGGAAAGATCTATTCCTTGTCCATCCCGGAGCAGAAGGCCATGGAGGAGTATATCGAGGAGGCATTACAACAAGGTTTCATCCGACCGTCTGTCTCCCCTGCCGCGTCAAGCTTCTTCTTCGTAGGGAAAAAGGATGGAGGTCTTCGTCCCTGCATAGACTATCGGGTTCTCAATCGTCATACCAAGCGCTTCGCCTATCCTCTTCCCCTGATACCTGCCGCCCTGGAACAGTTACGCCATGCCACATTGTTCACCAAGCTGGATCTAAGAAGCGCCTACAACCTGATTCGGATTCGCCCAGGTGACGAATGGAAAACGGCCTTTGTGACTCCCAACGGTCATTACGAATATAAGGTCATGCCCTTCGGCTTGGTGAACGCCCCAGCAGTGTTCCAGAGCTTTATGAATGAGATCTTCCGGGACCTGCTGGGGAAATTCGTTATAATTTACCTGGACGATATACTTATTTACTCCCGCTCTCGACCCGCTCACGTTACCCATGTCTCCATCGTCCTCCAACGACTACGCCAACATAAGCTATACCTGAAACTCGAGAAATGCCAGTTTCACCAATCCACCATACAATTTCTGGGTTATCATCTCTTTCAACCAAGTTACCATGGATCAGGGGAAGGTGGAGGCGGTCCAGAACTGGTCACAACCCCATACGGTGAGGGAGATGCAGCGGTTTTTAGGATTTGCTAATTTCTACCGGCGCTTCATCGCTGGATTCAGCTCTATTGCAGCTCCCCTCACCGCCATGACTGGAAAAGGCTGGAGATCCCTGTCCTGGAATCCCGAAGCTCTCAAAGCCTTTGACCAGCTGAAGCAAGCCTTTTGTACTGCTCCTACCCTACGTCTACCCGACCCAGACCTGCCTTTTCTCGTGGAAGTGGATGCCTCTTCGACCGGGGTAGGAGCGGTGCTCTCTCAGCGGCAGGGGAAGCCTCCTAGACTCCATCCATGTGCCTACTTCTCCCGCAAGCTATCCCCGGCGGAGTTCAACTACGACATCGGGAATAAAGAACTCCTAGCCATCAAACTGGCTCTGGAAGTATGGCGACATTGGCTGGAGGGCGCGAACTATCCTTTCACAGTGATCACCGTAATCTGGAGTACCTCAAAGAGGCTCGGAGACTGAATTCTCGTCAGGCCCGTTGGGCACTCTTCTTCTCACGGTTCGACTTCAAAGTGACTTACCGACCTGGCTCGCAAAATGGCAAAGCTGATGCTCTCTCCAGACAACACTACGTCACCCCAGATTTAACCGAACCTGAACCAGTGCTTCCTCCAGCCATGTTTGTCTGCCCCATCCAGTGGGCCTTCGACCGGGACATCGCTGAACTCCAACACCTTACTCCGCCGGGAGGTCCCGAGGGTAGGATCTTTGTGCCATCCAAGCTCCGCACTACCCTCGTGGACTCTGCTCATTCTGTTCCGGGATCAGGACACCCAGGCAGACAGCGCACCCTCTCGCTCATCTCCGCCCGATACTTGTGGCCTGGGATGACTTAGGACATCGCCCGATTTGTCAAAGGATGCTCAGTCTGCGCCATCGCAAAGACACCACGTCGCCTGCCGGAGGGAAAACTACTCCCATTGCCCATACCCCAACGACCGTGGTCTCACCTTGCAGTGGACTTTATCACCGACCTGCCCCTGTCTGACACATTCACCTGTATCCTGGTGGCAGTGGATAGGTTCTCCAAAGCATGCAAGTTGATTCCCCTCATTCAGCTCCCCACTGCACTAGAGATGGCTGAGGCCCTGTTTACCCATGTGTTTCGCAATTACGGGCTTCCTGAAGACGTTGTGTCAGACAGGGGTCCCCAATTCATCTCCCGGGTCTGGAAGGCCTTCCTCGGAATACTGAACATCTCGGTGAGCTTGACCTCCGGATATCACCCTCAGGCGAACGGCCAGGCTGAGCGGAAGATACAGGACATCGGGAGGTACCTGAGATCATACTGCCATACTCACCAACACAGCTGGCATCGTTTCCTACCCTGGGCGGAGCACGCCCAAAACTCCCTTCGACAGACCTCAACCGGTCTCACCCCATTTCAGAGTATCCTAGGATATCAACCTCCCCTGTTTCCCTGGTCTGGAGAACCCTCATCGGTGCCAGCTGTCGATCACTGGTTTCGGGAGAGCGAGAGGGTCTGGGACTCAGCTCACCACCACCTCCAGCAGGCTATCCGCAGGCAGAAGCTCCATGCAGATGCCCGAAGATCCCAAAACCCCCAGTATGCTCCAGGACAACGGGTCTGGTTGTCCACAAGGGACTTACGCCTGCGACAACCCTGCCGGAAGCTGAGTCCCAAATACATCGGACCATTCCTCATCACTCGACAGATCAATCTCGTCACCTTCCGCCTCCAGCTGCCCAAACATTACCGGATCTCCCCCTCCTTTCACGTTTCCCTTCTCAAACCCTTTATTACTCCTGTTTCTGTTTCCTCTACAGACCCTGCTGTAACAACAGATCTGCCTCCTCCCCCACCACCTCTGGACGCCGCCCAACAGATCTTCAGTGTAGAGGAGATCATGGACTCCAGGAGAAGGGGAGGTCACCTCGAGTACCTCATCAACTGGGAGGGCTACGGCCCTGAAGAACAATCCTGGGTACCACGGATTGACATTCTGGACCCAGCACTCCTACGAGAGTTCCACCAAACCCATCCTGAACGTCCGGGTCCTTGACTTCGAGGTCGACCCCGTCACCCTGGTAGGTCCGCTGGAGCGGACCATGGAGGGGGGGGTACTGTAACGGTTTCAGCACCACCGGCCACGCCCCCCATGTCTTCACCGCCAGCTCGCTTCATCCTTTCCCTCTTCCCGGAGTTTTGAACTTAATTTCCCAGCATGCACCACACATCCACCATTTTTGATTAGTCCACACCTGCATCACATCATCAGGATTCTATTTAAGTTTGCACCTTTTTGTTCTTCCCTGTTCAGTCTTGTTGTCTTCAAAGCAATTCTCAACCCCGATAAGTATACCTACCTGTTTTTGAAAGACTTACCTGTTTTTTTGATATACCTGTTTTTGGAGACTTACCTGTTTTTGGAGACTTACCTGTTTTTTTAAATAAACTCCTTTTTCTTATCTACCTCCGTGGTGTGCTCTCCGTCTACCAGAACCCTGACAAGAACACAGTACACAATGATTTAAATAATTTTTATACCCATGGGCCCTTAAGACATACAATACAATAAACATAAGATAAAGATATAGAGAGTAAAGCTATGTATGTATGTAAATATGTACAAGTAAAAAATAAGAATAGACTATTGTAGTACAAGGTATGTGCTATATACAGCAGAATGAAATATAATTTACAGAAAAAGTTGTATAAAAAATAGATGTGTATTATCTGGAGGATATAATTAATATTGCACTTAATTATTATTGCACAGAGTTATTAATTGCATGGTGGGTAAAAACCATTTAACTGTTCAAGAGGTACAATAAATGTGTGCTTCTCTGTGATAACCACTGTGTGTATGTGTGCTTGTCTACCTATCTTAAGAGGGAACATTGGTTTTGTTACACATTCACCAAGAGGGGACCATGGAGCAAAGTGGGGCCATTTTCCAGGTCTCCTGTTGGTCATGCTTTAAATCATGCAAAAACTTGTGGGGACTTTCAGGTGTGTCTGTGTTTAAGGTCATTCTCAGCAGCGCACCTGTAGGCTTGGGTTTTTATTATGTTCTCATGTTTTTATTGTCTTTTATTGTGTTAGTTAGCTGTATTTTTTTGTTATTATGGCTTAGATCAAAACAAACCAACTGCAGTTGGATTGATATAAATAGGAATGCACAATAAAAAAACATGAATTTTTCTCATTTTGGAACCAAACTCTTCAAATTGACTTTGGTCCCCTGTTTTCTGCTGTAAAGCAACATGAGACTTTTAAAATGTCTTAGTCATAAACATTTTGGAGGTCTAAAAACACAAACGTTCACGTTGATTTAATTCATTAAGGATTTTCAGCTGATTCAGTTAAATTATGTAAATTGAATAACTGAGTAACTGAATAACTTTATTTCAGTTAAACACACTGAACATTTTCAATACAACAGTCAACTTCAACCACTCGTGAATTTAAAATGGAAGGGAACTGTTTTTCTTCAACTCTAACATGTGCATGTCTTTCTGTAAAACTGAAAAATG
This sequence comes from Triplophysa rosa, assembly GCF_024868665.1. Classification (NCBI taxonomy): domain Eukaryota; kingdom Metazoa; phylum Chordata; class Actinopteri; order Cypriniformes; family Nemacheilidae; genus Triplophysa; species Triplophysa rosa. The sequence continues at coordinate 61,530 of NC_079903.1, forward strand.
TGAAATTCAGTTTAATTGTGAAGAAATAACATTAAATAGTAACTTCATTGAACACATTGACTTTGGTCCCCCGTTGGCTGCTGTGAAGCGACATGAGACTAACTTTTCCTTTATTTCAAAAATATTTGGTAGAAATGTCATGAAATAGTGTTTCAAACAACACAACATTCAATGTCACATTTGTATTAGACATGCACACCCAAATCAACATTTGGAAAAGCTTACAAGCATACAAAAACAACTACAACATCGGAGGTGAAGTCTTTTCAGTAGACTCCGCTAAACTTGCATCAATGTAGATTAAATGCATGTATGTCTTAGTGTCTTGTACAGCTCAAGTTCAGAATCACACCCAGAATCAGGGCACAAACGGATGTAACTGAAGACAAATAAATCTAAATTTCAGTCCCTTGATTACAGTTTCAATGTCAGCAGGTGATTTATGAAGTTCTTACTCCTCCTTTCAACATTCATCTGTTTTAAAATCCCAAAATGATTGTATATTAAAAAACAATGTTTATTGTTGCCCTTCACTATCATACACAAATCTGGGCTGCGTTTCCCAAAACCTTAACGCTACCTCGTTCTTAAGCTGTACTTTATCGTTAATATGTGTTTCCCGAAACCTTCTTAGTTACGTATATCTTCTGTAAGTCATACTTTCGTAAGGTTGGTCTGGACCGCTCTTAGCTATACCTTATCGCCTTTGATGGTTCATACCGCTATGCAAAAAGCTTTTCTAGATCACAGTTTAATTTCACATATAAAATTTAATATAAAATTCTATTTAGTATTAAATTTACATTTTTACTTTAACTTAGTTTTAATTTTACAAACAAAACACTCGGGTTTAATACACTCAGTGTAGGCTATTGAAGTGTTTTCATGAATAAAATTGTCATACACGGATGGTTGTTGTTAGCGTTTTTAATTACAGCCTATTATCCCAAGGCACATCAGCTGGGAAACCATTTGACAGGAAAGGCGTAGTCTATATAAAGGGAATGAATGTTATGGGGAGTTTGGTCAAACTATGGCAGTGAGACAGCGAATAGTTGTCTTAAATCAAAGACGGGGGCCGTCCGTGGAGCCAGTTAGTGTATTTGCACAATTTCATTAGAGAACATTTTAGTCCCCTGGCTACCATGTCAGAAGAGAAAATTCTACACAAATTTAGCCTGCCACGAGAGCAAATTCTGCAGCTCTTGCATCTTGTTGGCCCAACTTTGTCGAGACAAACTCGACGGATCTACCTCCTCAGCCCCGAAAATCAGCTTCTGCATGGCGGCTCTTCGTTTTTATGTCGTGAGGAGTTTTCTGGAGGTGTTTGGGGATGAATATGGGCTGAGAAAGACCTCGGTGTGGCGGTGCAATCACTCACATCCTGCTCAGTCATGCCACCGATTCCATACGTATGCCTTTCACCAGGCATGCCGTGATGGAGGCTCATCAAGGCTTCCATGCCATTGCTGGTGTCCCGTGAGTGATTGGCATTCTGGATGACACTTATCCCTATACACAAATTAGTGGTTTATGCCAATAATGTGAATCAACACAGATCGTGGATAACATACATGGATGGCAAACTATAAGAATATAAATGACCCTTGTCGTTGGGTGTCCATGTTTTATGGGGACATTCCATAGACGCAATGGTTTTTATACTGTACAAACTGTATATCATATTCCCTAACCCACCCCCTAACCCTAACAATCACAAAAAACTTCCTGCTCTTTTAGATTTTCAAAAAAGTTAATTCTGTATGATTTATAAGCTCGTTTCCTCATGGGGACAAAAAAATGTCCCCTCGAGGAGAAGGATTTTGGATATTGCCATCTTTGTGGGGCCATTTTGTCCCCATACCTTAGGGTTTACCTTTCACACACACACACACACACACATTTCTTTATTTATACTATTTCAGTGAGCCCTGATAAATGCAATTTCTACTATTTCTAAAGCGTTTCTTTATAATAAACATTGACACGAGACTGGATTCACGAGAACAAGACAAGATTTTTTTGACTTTTTAAAGGAATTCCTCAATTAAGAAATATATAGGGTAAAATAGTCTTTCATTCACCTTAACGCAAAATGCAAAAAACGTAGGCATTATAAAATCAACTTGTAGTCTATAAAACACATTAATCTTCTATTTTAATACATTATATTATGCAGTAACAAACAATATGTAAATACTACAAAATGTTTTGTCAAACCCAACTGACAGGCAGTAATTGCACAAAAATTATGCTTTGGGCGAAGCTTTTAGTTGAGCTGTGGTTGTTTTCTCTGTATGCTTTTGCATAGTGCTCGTGTTAGCAGAGGTGGTGATCACATAACACTGTCAATCCTCCTTCCTCCACTGACTGAACCCTCATAGCATTCAGAGAAACAGTTAAAACTACATAAACACACCATGTTTTATGCTTACATTGCACATATGATCTGAGAAGAAACCCTGAAGAGGTTTGCCTGTGAATGTATTTAAAATAACGTAACATGAACTTGCAATTGCCATACTGTACTTCTGGTACAGTCAGCTCAGCTGCTGTTTGGCTATCCTGATTTTGCCAAGTGGTTGATGTCCTAAGGGCAACATCATGTTGACCCTGGGACAAATCAACCGTTTTTTTAAATCAACCGTTTTTCAGATCAGAAATAAGTTTACAGTTTATTTTAAGTTTAATCTTACAACCAGGATTAGGTGCTTCTGGACCATTGTTTTTCACTTATCATTTCCCTCAGATTTTAGAGGTAAGTTAGGGTTAGGGTTGGGGTTTGGTGTGGGTTTAGGTTTTATTTATAAAAATGTTGTCCTTAGGTCAACAAAATATGTTGCCCTGAGGACATCAAGCACTTGGCAAATTCAGGATAGCCTGCCTCGCTCTGCACGCTCCCAAAGTGCTGCTGGCAGCACGAACCGACGTAAACACTAGTACTTTTACACGAGGCACTGCAGACGTGGGAGATGCGTTCAAAGGTTGAAACCGGTCAGTCTAGCGCGTGTTTACATAGAAAACGGTGAGAAAGTAGCGCTGCGGGATGGAAAATCACGTTGTCTATGAATGGCCGGTCACTGTAGTTCACATACTTAGCGTGTGCAGTTATTAGCATATTCTGTTATGAAAACAGGTCACACCACAACAAAATGTGCAAATTTACTCACACAAACATATTTTGAGGTTGCACAGGTTAAATTTAGGGAGCGTATGCTACTAAAATGGTCGCAATTTTGAGCCCCGAGATCTTGTCACACCCCTAGTTGTGACATTCTAGATCACATGTGTCAAATACAAGGCCCGCGGGCCAAATCCGGCCCGCCCCCTCATTTTATGTGGCCCGCGAGAGCTTACAAATTATTGTAGTGTTATTATACATTTTATGTCCACGACCTGAAAATGCAACTCAACTTTATTACCTTTGGTATGTTTTGATGCTGGTTTAGTTGGTCTTTAGATGGTCATGTGCGGTCCACAGCTGGTTTAAGATGGTCCAACCAGCATCAAAACATACCTAACCCAGCATATACTGTTTTTTTCAACAGGGGTGGCTGTGCTCAAAGAATACAGTACAATTTACATCGGCACTTCGAAACCAAACACGGAGCAAAGTATGCTAACTTTAGCCACCTAGAAAAGCAACAAAAGGTACAAGACTTGAAAAAAACTTACATTTTTGGCAGAATTTGTTTGCAAATGCTTCTGCAAGAAGTGATGCAGCCGTGAAAGCCAGCTTTATTGTGGCTGAAGAAATCGCCCGAGTTACCAAGTGTTTTTCAGAAGGTACATTTTTAAAGCAGTGTATGCTGAAGATATGTGAGCAAGTGTGCCCTGACCACAAAGGCCTTTAAAAATGTTAGCTTGTCAAGAAACACTATGCAGACCGACTATGTGTTCATACAGAAACATATCATTTATTTTTTTTAATAAACTGTACAATAGTTGTACACTTAAATACACTTTATTTTACTGGTCTTTTACTGTCAAAACTAGGTATTAATTGAGTTATTACCAAAAGGAGTAATTAAGTGCAGATGTAATTATGCAGTGTGATAAAAGAGTGGATACATTTATATAGTCTTCCAGTTACAACCGGCCCTTTGAGAGCAACCATAATACTGATGTGGCCCGGGATGAAATCGAGTTTGACACCCCTGTTCTAGATGATAGCATACAGATGATGATACAACAGATGATGGCAAAAATAAAGCTAATCGCATAGGAGCACAGGAGTGCATCACTTCGGCAAGTAGGAGAAAACAGTGTGATGTGCGTTTTTCCTGCATTATTAGAGGTATACATGTAAATGGCAGACAGAAGAATACATTAATACTGAATAATGTTTTCGCATTTTGTGCAGGAATAGAATGTATCAGATCAAGTACCACCTTTAATAAAATTTGTTGTTTCAAGTAACACCTAATGACCGCCATAGAAAACACACAAATAAACACTTAAATCGATAGTAGAGCAGACAATCTTAACTTATGTAATGTGGTGTCCAAAACGTGAAGTGAAAAGACTGGATCTATATGGAGTTTAGAAGTGATTTAAGGCAGGCATGTCATGGCAGGAAAAGAAAACAACACAACTACATTCAATTAGTGATGGCCGGTTCGCGAACGAATTGTTCTTTTGAGCCGGTTCTTTTCAGTGAACCAGTCGAACCGGTCGATCCGGTTCACCAAATCGGACTGAACCGTTCTAAACAGTTTGCATCTCCACTAAGCACGTAATCACAAATTACTTGAATTACTCATTTTCTGGCGTGTCTGACAGTCCCTCGAAATAAACCATATTATTATTCAGTTAGTCACAGTATTGATCTGGGTGAAGAGGGAACTTATGAGCCAGAGCAGGCGCAGCTGATACTGAGCGGTTGCAGCAGCATTTAGATCACCAGTATATACTGAACCGAGAGCCGTTTCCTTCGGACACATTCAATTGAAAACCGATGATACTGCGCATGCATGTCATTTTTAAAGTGAATAAAGAGCTTTTAGTCAGATATTTTATCAAACATCAGAGGTTTGATACTATAAAACACATTGGAAATATGTTTAGGACTTTATTACTGCTTTATCACTGTATGTACACCGATCTGCAGCGCCGTTCGTGCGGATTTTAATTTTGCTACAGTTTTGCTTGACTATCTTAAACATATATAATCAATCTGGGGAATGCATTTTAATTTTGCAACTGAAAGAGCATTAAACATATCCATTTAAATAACATATTAAAACTAGTGTAGGAACTGACAAATGTAATTGATATCATTGAATTTTTAATTTCATTTTGCACTTAATGTTGCACATATGTTATTTAAAATGTATATTTAAATACACAATTGCATTGTCATTTTACATACTGCATTGCCATTTTGCGTATTGCATTTCAAATTGAATATAGCAACCAATATGCTTCCATAATATTCTACATGCTGCGATGTGTCTGTACATCCCCATTCACTGGCAGACATAGCATATATAAAACCTTATCTCTGTTCCAGACATCTCAGTTAGCCTACTAATCATCATGAAGTTTCCTTTCGCATCTTGTATTTACATTTACATTTAGTCATTTAGCAGACGCTTTTATCCAAAGCGACTTACAAAGAGTTCAAGGAGCAATAAGCGATATGTCATACAGGAGCAATAGTGCAATAGGTGCCAATACAAAGCTACTAGTTTTACCAAAAGCTAGACCACTACCTGTTGAGAGAAAGCGAGAGGGTTAGTGTTTTTTTTGTTTTTTTTTTGTATATGTTTTTATAATGTCAAATACACACTCTGTTATGTCAAAAACACAAAGGTTCACATAAGCACAGTCATTTGTGTTTTAAATGTATATCCGCATCAAAAAAAGGATTTTGCCTTAAAGTGACAGTAACCTAATACATCTGTGTCACATATTAAAGCAGCAACGAGTAACTTTTGCTTACTGTTGCCCCACGTGGTTGATAAGCGGAATTGTCTGTATGCAGTGTCGTAAAAACTGTCGCAAAGATTTCCCGCTGGCAGCTCAATACACGTGAGTTTGTTTACTAAGCCAACGGACCCAGATGCGTCGTTCAAACTATGTCCACCAATCAGGTAAAGTAGTCCGTGTTACCATATGTTCTTCGTATATCAGTACAAAGATTTATGTATCGTTTCTCCATAATTATAAACCGTAATGTCAACAAAGAACGGTAAGTAGTTTGTTTTTGCTTGCATAGTTGGTCTCGTGTATGTATCTCTCATATGTAACTTAGCATTGTTTGCAAAGGGTGTCATTTGTATAATATAATGAAATATTGTCCACAAAATCATGTATCATGCAACAATGTCCATAGTAGCTTATACAGCATACATTGTCATAAGTTTATAAGGTTGTATCATAGCATAGCATACCACACGGGTGCCAACACTATGGGCTGTACTACAGGGCTATACTACAACCTCAAAGTAGACTCGGGGGTAGCAGCTGATTGTTAGAAGTTAGCACAGAGCGTGCTAGCTACATGGAACATTTGTATTACCCGAAACACAACGCATGGACTTGAATGTGTTTTGTAACCTATAGTACTTTTCTTTGGTTATTATATCGGAAGTCACTAAACACAATCGCGACCAGACGTTGTGTTTTGTGTAATATATGTAATAACTACAGTCAACTCGGTATGAAAACAGCGCATAGCATGTACATATATATAACGACAACATTAGCCTAATCAACGACTGAACTATTCAACATTCACGTGGTTTACTGGTCTGAACAAAATAATCTGCTACTTTTTACCACAACATGTTTAGTGTGGTTGTTTAGTCTTTATTTACAAGCACTAACGTGCACATTCATGACGAGACACGACAACATGCTAGCTATTGACACCGGCAACAATATATTATCTCTCAGCTACCTTACGCTTATAAAGTGCGAACCGGTGGTGCGCCAATGACACAGACTAATAACAAATATGTTCAAAAGTACAGGACAGTAACAAAAAATGTACAAATAACACTTACAAATCCAGGAGCAGGACCGCTAGGTCTCCATCCGTTTTGCAACCCGTTCCCTCTTGCTGCTCACGCCACTGAGTGTAAGCCCGTCCGATATTGATTCGTGATCAGACACTCTCGCTTTCTTTTCTTTGCTTCCTCCGACAAAACCCTCTTTGGTTTTTTGGCTGGCTCTGCCATGGTGATGTTTTTGTTCGTCTACACTGTTAGCTCTGCTGTTGGCTAACTTCTCCCAGGCTACGAGTATGCCGTAAAGCAGGGGATAGGCGGGGCTTGTACCGGCCCGAACACCAAAGTTACAAGTGCAGTTTCAGCCGATAGGAGGCTGCTCAGGTAGCAATGGCAGTAAAATTCGTCCAGTTAAAAGTTGACCTACCACTAAAATAATTTTAGAGACATTATTTTAAGGTCAAAAAGTTGCTCGTTGTCGCTTTAAAGAGAAATGAAACTTTTGTAGCTTTATTTAGAGTCATTGCATATTTATTTTATACAGTGAAGATCATTGATTATTGATCATTCAGTTTTCATCTTGAATGCTACAGTTAAATAACCCTACTTAAAACATTTGATTGTTCAAAATTTATTTGTTCATATTTGTGGGATTATGATGATAAATATATAAATAACCAAAGCATTTTTCAGTAATACAGTGTAAAAGTGTAAAAATAAAATGGTGCAATATAAAATATAAAAATAATATATAAAATGGCATTAAAGCAGTCAAAGCAGTTTCGTGCAGTCGCAAGTGCGCTACTGTGAAGGCGTTGGCAGGGTTGTTGGGGGTCATGTACAGTGCGCTTGCGCTAAATGAAATGGGCGTTGAGGGTCCTATGGGCTTCTTTGATGAGTGAGCGATTTGACCGGAAGTACCTTTTGAAAGTTTCTGATGACCAGCGGCCCAGAGTTTGAATCTGGGATTCCGGGAGGCCTTTTTGGGCGGCTGTGGTTGCTGCGCCTATGCGAAATGAGTGACTGGAGAAATGGTCGGTTGGAAAAATGGAGAGGAGTAGGACGGCTTTGAGGTGTTTTTGAAACCAGAAGCAGGTGGCGGGACGGTTCGAGTCATCTGCAAAGAGTGGGCCGGAGGGGAGTTTAGCCTGTGGGTGTCGGAGGTACAGGTAGGCTGAGAGGAAAGAGAGAGGAAGGTGGCCACCGGAGCCGTGTGCGGCGGCAGCCTCGTGCTTGGGTCGGCTCCTTGGGCGAAGACAGATGAAAAGTCAGGAGGGGAGTCGGTCAGGGCATGTGCCCCAAACGGAGGCAGCCTCATGTTTGGGTCGGCTCCTGGGGCAAAGCTAGAAGAAAAGCCAGGAGGCAAGGAAGCCAGGGCCTGTGCCTCTAGCGGAGGCAGCCTCACGCTAGAGTCCGACGGAGGGGCAGCGGGCCATGGACAGGGCAGAGGATTGAAAGAGATAGAGCCAAAGATAGGTCTGTGCCACTAGCGGAGGCGGCTTGTGGTGGTGTGGGCCAGAATGGCGCTGGGAAAATTGCCCTTGTGGGGTTGGCTGAGTGGAAAAGCAGTCTAGGGCTAGCATCGGCGAAGTCTGAGGTGCAGCCTGGACTTGCAGAGGGCCTGCTACTGCAGCCTGGCGACCAGAGGCCCTTTCTTGTGTGAGGGCAGGTGCAGGTGTTTTATCAGGATGTGGTTGTGATCAAATGTGGTCTCATGTGGTCGGACCTTTATACTGAAGATCTGGGAACATTTTTCCGCTTTTTTGGCCTGGGACCGCCCAAGAGCCCATATGACTGACAGGTATGCTATGATGTTTCGTTTCGCATGGCAAAATATTTATGAACGTAGAATGTCACTGCAATGACAGACCGTTGTGCGTTGACTAAGGTTTCAAAAGTTTACAACAACCATCGGAGCTGATGGTCGAGTGGTTCGTGCTCCGACATATGGCGCCGGTCCGTCCCGGGCGGCTAGTGGTCCTTTCCCAACCCCACCCCCTCTCTCTCATCCACTTCGCTTCCTGTCCTCTCTACAAAATCACTGTACTAATAAAAAAGGCATAAAATGGCCAAAAAAGTTTTATAAAAAAAACATAAAAAAAGGTTACAACAACCATTATGAGTTTGTGTCGTGAACCTTGCATGCTTTAAGAATCCAGCGTTTAGTCGATCGTGATGAATTCTCATTGTCACTGATAAGAACACGACAGCTTTTTTATTCCGTTGGACGGCTTTGTGTTGTTTCCGGTCGGTCTGTTAAAAAATGCAACACGAATGCCACCCAGAAGCCTTGTTAAATTTAACTACTCATGGGACAACTGATTGGAGTTAGCTTAAGTGTTTCTGGGAAAAATGTGCCAAATGCATAATTTAACCATTGATTTGTGGGCGTGACATCTGATGCTGAGACTAGGTCAAATGTAGTTCTTGTGTAGGTGGTACCTGGCTTTTGCAGACAGAGTGCAACTAGCGTGTGCATAAAGCCTAACTGTATGTGCGAGCAGAGAGACGTTGAGAGTGAACATGTAACCGTCACCCAAACGTTCTCAAGTATGCAATAAAATGCTGTTGTATATTCAAATTTCTGTGTGCATCTGTATGTGTCAAATGAAGTTTGCATCCACGTCTGGGGTCATATACGAGTTATACAGTTGTGTTCGGGTTGTGCAGATGAAGAGATGAATGAGATCTTGTGCTTAAAGCGCTGGTCAGATATAGGCTACTGATACATTCCGCTCTTTATATTTACTTACATGTACGATGTTAGTGGGAGCGACACGCTATGTAGAAAACTTATGCACACTGAATGCATGATACAGACAGGTTGTAGTTAACCGGCAGTCACTCTCAGGAGTGCCGTTTATATGAACTATTCTCCAGTAAGCTTACGGTCGGCTCAATTAACAGCACAGACGCTGAGGATTTTTTTTCTTTAGAATTAGAATTTTAAAGTTTTACTTAATATTGCATATAGGAATTTATAGTCTGTTTAATATTTGACCTGCGTTTCTCTCTCCTTTATCTTAAATATGTGCTTTCACTGTGCGTGCGTGTCTGTCTGTCTGTCTGTGTGTGTGTGTGTGTGTGTGTGTGTGTGCGTGTGTGTGCGTGTGTGTGTCTGTGTGTGTGGAGTGTTTTGTATGTGGGTATGTCTGTCGTCTGTGTTTTCACCTTTTTCTTGTTTTAACAGGTATAACTTTAATTGTTTTGCTTATAGTCAATATGTCTTATGTACAGCTGCTTTGTAACAAAAATTTTGTAATGAAAATTGTAAAACGCGCTATATAAATAAAGTTGAGTTGAAAAGTGCTCCCCTGCTGGCAATCGATATCTCAAGCTCGAGTACAGCAGTGGCAATGTTAAGTGAACAGAGGATAAAGCTAAAGATATTTTTATTGAAATTCGAGCTGATAAAAACGACTGAATGGAACGACTAAATTAAGTGTTTCACCCGAGATGATTTGTTTCACTTGGCAGAACGATAAATATGCAGCCATTTCGTGCGAACTAAACGTTTAAGCTACAAGTGAAAAGTTAAAGCATGATGTGCCAAATTGGGACGGAATACTGTAATATTGCGAGCAGTATACCAACATTGTTAGGGTTCTGGCAGGAAAATACGAGAGTCAAATGCAGGGAAAATAGAACTTTTAATAATGTCTCAACACAGCCCAAAAATCATACAAGGACAATACAAAAACAAGGACCGTTAAAACGGTGAGAAAATAATGCTCCAAAAAAGTCCTTCACACAGACGTGTGGAGAGACAGAGTCTCTAATACACCAGGGCAAAAAGGCTCGAGCGCTCGGCCAAAAAGGGAAGGAGTCCAAGGAGTCCTATATCCAGCGGACGGCCGCAGCTGTGAGAGAGAACAAAAAAAAACTCGCCCACGGCGAGTGAGTGAGACAAGGCCAGCAAAACACTGGGCACAAAAAATACTAGCAGAGACACAGGAGGTAATCCTTGAGAGCAGTTAATTAGTCCTTAGGAGGCAGCAAACGAAACCGACCAAACAGTCAACAGGAACCCGATGCTTCCGAAGATGACCCACTAGACCGACAGGAGAAAACCTTTCCAGGCTTGTACACGAGACTGACGGGAAAAATACACTGGAAGAAGATCCACTTTATCCGGCAGGAGAGGAAAAATCCACACTGGAACCCACTGACCGACAAGGTAACATAGCTGGGGTAAGAGCTCACATAGACCGACTGGGTAGATGCATACTTTCTGGCATCCGTAGAGCAAAATCCCTCTGGAACCGCCCCACCGACCAAAGAGAGAAGAATCCAGGCAGCAAATCCAATGCTGCGGGAAGACAACACACCACGTGGCAAACACAGCTCTGGAGCCTGAACAAAAACAAGAGGTGATATCAACCGTATCCCAAGATAAGCGAACAGAACTTCGCCGGAAGAAACACTGAAGATCTGACACCGGACGGAGGAAAGAGAGGGTCTAAAAAGGAAATAAATCACGAGAGAAAACGAGAAACCAGGAGGGAGAGATAGAAAAATCAGAACCAACCCAGGTGAAGAGAGTGAAACACTAATGAGGAGTAGTTAACGACACGAGGGGCAGGTAATCACAAAGACACCGAACACATGGAGAGCTGTCAAGCTGTACCATGTGTTCAACAAGAAACAAAACAAAACAACCCAAGAGCTCAGACCCGAGACCCCACAAACATTATTGTTTATAGATGGCAGCATCTGATCATTTGTTTGTCCCGTTAGCAGTGAGCTAGCGTGCAGGCAGCAATCGCATCCAGGATTGAACAAGGTAACGAGCGCATACATACACGCAGGTATGCGGAATAACTCCCAGAATCTGTGGGGAAGATAAATGTGAAAATATTTAGCCTGCGGCCCTGCTGCGTGCCTGCAGCACTTTAAATCCATTGGAATCCCTTTTTAAATACCTTACGTCTGCCCTGTACCAATGAAAACCTTCTTTGAGTTGAGTTTTCCCGTTTGGGAACAAAACCACTGTGTAAAGCAAACAAGCTGCTGTGTTTGCGTGTGCATCTCTATGAGCAGCGATGTCGAGAGATAATCGAGAGAAAGAAGGTAAAACTGCTTTGGTATTTATAGTGCTGGTTAGGTGATAACTGTAATTGAATTAATTATCTGCAACGTGCTCCTCCCGAACTTTGTTAATAGAACATCATATGACAGAAAAACTCAAGTCCCCACTTTTGTTGGATTCCAGCACATATAGGGATTGAAGGGAATGATCCTGCTGATAAGTTAGCAAAGAAGGCATTACAGAAAGTGTTGGTGGATATCAAGGTACATTTGTAGAGAAGAGAAGCTAAAACAGTAATTAAAAGGGAGTTAATAGGTACATGGCAGGAAAGGTGGGAAAATAGCAGTAACGGGAGATGGTTTTATAATTTTGGAAAAAAAGTAGGAAAAATTCGTAATTCGGTCAGCACCCTCCGCAGGCGATCTAGGTGATCCTCCCAAGTCTCAGAGTGTATGACCACGTCGTCTATGTAGGCCGCAGCATAGGACTGATGGGGTCTCAGCAGGATGTCCATCATCCGCTGGAAGGTGGCTGGAGCACAAAGGGGAGAGTACAGTACTGCCAGTGGCCCGTGGGTGTACTGAAGGCGGTTTTGGGCTTTGCCTCCTTCGAGAGTGGTACCTGCCAGTACCCTTTTGTTAGATCTAAGGTGGAAATGTACCGGGCTCGGCCCAAACGGCCCAGCAGCTCATCCACCCGCGCATTGGGTATCCGTCAAACTCTGAGACTTTATTTAGGCGTCGGAAGTCGTTACAAAAGCGGAGGGTGCCGTCTGGTTTCGGGACCATTACGATAGGGCTGGACCAGGGGCTGTGTGATGGTTTGATTACCCCCAACTTCAACATGTGTTGAATCTCCGTCTCTATAGCCTGCCGACGAGCCTCTGGGATTCGGTAGGGGCGTTGCCGGACGATAACCCCAGGTTTTGTCCGGATTTCATGCTGTGTCACGCAAGTCTGGCCCGGCTCCGGGGAGAACACATCCTGGAACTGACTGACCAGGTGCCGTAGCTCGGTCTTCTGTGTAGGCGAGAGAAGAGGGTCGATGTCCACCACCACGGGATCCACCTTGGCCAGGGCGGCCAGCTGGTCTCTGGTTCCAGTCCATTTCTTTAGGATGTTGATGTGATATACCTGCTCTCCTTTTCTCCTTCCAGGCTGCCGTACATGGTAGGTGACTGGACCGATCTTTTCAGTTATGGTGTATGGCCCCTGCCAGCTGGCTAAGAACTTGCAAGCGGAGTCTGGGACCAGGACCATCACCCGGTCGCCCGGCTGGAACTCCCGAGGCTGGGCCACCCTGTTGTATAGCCTCTGCTGAGCCTGCTGGGCCTGAGCGAGGTGTTGCCTGACTAATGGCATGACCCTGTCCACACGTTCCCTCATGTCTCGGATGTGCTCTATTACGGAGCGGTGTTGAGAGGTCTTCTGCTCCCATGCTTCTTTGGCCACATCTAGTAGTCCCCGTGGCTGTCGCCCAAATAGAAGCTCGAAGGGAGTGAATCCTGTTGACGCTTGAGGGACCTCACGTATACCGAAGAGGACATATGGGAGCATGAGGTCCCAGTCGCGTTTGTCCTCGGCCGCTACCTTCCTCAGCATCTGCTTCAGGGTTTTGTTGAACCGTTCGACTAGGCCATCCGTCTGCGAGTGGTATACTGAGGTCCTCAACTGCTTCACCTTTAGGAGCTTGCAGAGGTCAGCCATTAACCGGGACATAAATGGGGTCCCCTGGTCAGTCAGTATCTCCGTGGGGATGCCCACCCGGCTGGACAACATGAAGAGCTCCTGGGCAATGGCCTTGGCTGTGGCTTTCCGCAGGGGCACTGCTTCCGGATACCGGGTGGCATAGTTGACTATCACCAGGATGTGTTCATGGCCCCGGGCCGACTTCGGCAACGGCACTACCAGATCCATCCCGATGCGCTCGAAGGGCACCCCAATGATGGGTAGCGGAATCAGCGGACTGGGGGGAGGTTTCCTGGGCGACGTTCTCTGGCAGGTGGGGCAGGCCTGGCAAAATCCTTTCACATCGGCATCCAGTCCAGGCCAATGGAAACGGTCGCGGATCCATTGAATGGTATTTGCGACTCCAAGGTGCCCCGCTAATGGATGTAAGTGGGCCAGCTCCAACACCAGTTCTGTCTTTGACCGGGGCACCACCAACAGCATTTTCTCCTTCCCCCTCCGCTGTGCGACACAGTATAGCAGGCCGTTCTGGACCACAAAGTGCGGGAGAGGATGGGGCCCCGGCTGCATTTCCCTCCCCTCGACCGACCTCTCTTGAGTCCAACAGTGTTTGAGTCGGTCGTCTTCGTGCTGGTCCCTGGCAAATGAGCCCCTGCTCATAACTCGCTGGAACACATCAAAGAACAAGTTAGAGTTCTGTGAGGGGGACTCACCATCTCTCCCGCTGTCCGTTGCCAACAGAGCAGGGCGTTGACGAGTTCCTCTCCCCGGCCTCCAGTGTCGGTGGCTCCCCTTCGCCCTGGCAGGCCGCATGGCGGCGGCTAGCAGGCGGTCAAACCCCGGACAGTCTCTCCCCAGCAGCATCGAGACCGGTAGGTCCTTCACCACTCCAACCTCCAGTGGCCAGGTGCCTGGTTCCGCTGTTAGGGTCACCTTTCGGGCTGGAACGTGTCTGGTGTCTCCATGGACGCAGGTGATGGGGAAAGACACCCGGGACTCCCCACGGGGTCAGAGGAGGTGGGCCTGGACTAAACCTACGGCACTGCCGAAGTCTAGCACGGCGATCACAGGGCGGCCGTTCAGCTTTACTTCTGCTTGTGGGGCCCCTGGAGGCAAATCCTGATGTACGATGCAGCCTGCCAGCCACGTCCGAGCGGCCGGGGTAGGAGCTTCGGTCAGCATGGGCTCATCCCGGGGAGTGTGAGCCATTGGCCTGCTTACTGGTCGGTAGGTGCCCTCCGGTGTGCGTTGCTCCTGGACCACCCTTCGGGGAAACGGCGGCGCTCGCTCCCCAGCCTCGTGATGTTGGGCAGCATCCGCCAGCTCCACAGCCTCCACCAGCTCGGTGACGGTTTCCGGGTTCCGCATTCCGACTGCGTACCGATCCCCGAAGGGTGGATTTATTCACACAACACCAGCAAAGTGAAAACCCAAACAAATCCGCGCGGTGCTCGTGGCGGCGTTGATCGGGTCACACACTGCTTTCTATGGGAAGAGGAAAAATCACAGAGTTAGTTTCGGCTCCTTCCTGGAGAGGGTTCTCTCTTCTGGCGAGCTCGCGGCTTATGAGCCCGCGAGCTGATCGCCTGCGGCTGTGCCTGATCAGCCCGAGATGAGGGAAGACAGGTGCTCCTCATGCGTTTCCAGGGCAACGCTGATATGCGCTCGGGACGCTCGTCACAATAGTTATATATATAATTATTACAATTTGTATTTCATATTATTCAGTGCACATAATCATGAAGAGTTTATTTCCAAAACCAGATAACTGTTTTTGTTAATTTTCATAAATCATGTTTATTGTGTTTTTACTGCGTTACTTATCTGTATTTTTTTAGTTATTATTACTTAATCAAAACAATCCAGCTGTTTAAATGATCTTACTTGGAATGCACAATAAAAAACATAGTTAATGCAAATGAACTCTTCACATTTACTTGAAGGTGCTCTGTTCACACAACAGCTTACAGTCACAGCTCTAGTCTAAACATGAATGAACTGTCAAACTCGCAACGTTACACTATTTGCACAGCATGCATGTAACCATAGTGACACATTTAAATTAAATTTTTACACAAGAGGTTGCATTGTAACAACAACATTAGGTGTGATACTATCAGCAATGTTGCACTAAAAACCAAACGCAACACCCACATGCGTACAGTATGTTGTATAAGAAATCTGGAGTTGCATTGTGGCGTCTATGAACGCATGTAGATTATCACATTATACAGTAGGGCAGCTGTAGATAGGTCGGCTGTGCAAAACATTACGAAGCAGTTTGACATCAGCTCCGTGCTTTTATTAGCACATTTAACGTTACAGCAAAAGACGGGTGATGTGACAGACAACTAGTTGTCCAGTACGATTCCTTTTACACATCAGGGCTTCTCCGTAAATGCGGTGATAGCGGTTGTCGCAGTGTGTTAACACACTTACCCCATATTATGTTTCTTGGGTCTGCTCCATTCCTTTCAAGGAAAACAAACCAGCGCGCCTTTACCTGTTGCTTAGTGACGGTTGTGTTGAAGTAAGTCAGAAATGCGCAGTCGAGTTGCTGCGACTACATCTAATCTTGACTCACGAGTTGAGTATGTGCGCTCAATCTGCGCAGCATTCAGAACATATCCCGCAAACTGCCTAGTGATTTGACATCATTACCACAACACCTGGACATGTTTCTCATAATTTCATTCACCGCGACCTCGTCCAAAGACTCACAGACCCCCCTCACCCCCATTTTAAAAAACTCATAGAATCTACACGAATCCAAAATGGCAAATTTCGCCAAAAGGTGACAAGTTGGCATCCATCTAATCCCCACTCTTGGGGGATTTGTTATGTTTGTGGACTAAACGTGCTAATGGATGTTATATACAGTATTGCAGATGCTCGGCATGGAGAATTTAGCAGTGCGAGCCCTGGAGTCTGGATTTCTGTGTGATGTATGATGAGCTTTTGTAAATGTACATGTTCGGATATCAACAAGAAACCACTTTTAAATAATGCATATTAAGGTTTAATAAAGTTCTTGAATAAAAGAATGGATAATAAGCTTAAACGTAGGTTTAATAAAATAATGGATAAGCTTAAACCAAAAATACGCCTGGCCCGTCCTTGTGAATTGGTTGAGTGCTGGAACACATTCAGAAACTTTATATCAGTAACTAACTCAAGTAAGTAAAGAACATTAAACATACTAATGGCTGGAATACACTACAAGACTTTTCAAATCTGAACAGATTTTTTAAAAACTAGACGTCATACACTTGCAGACTTTTTGAAAGTTTCAGATGGAAACACACTAACTGATCAAATCTGCAGACTCAACTCAACTTTATTTATATAGCGCTTTTTACAATTTTCATTGTTACAAAGCAGCTGTACATAAGACATATTGACTATAAGCAAAACAATTAAAGTTTTACCTGCAAAAACAAGAAAAAGGTGAAAACAAAGAGAGACCGACAGACAGACATACCCACATACAAACACTCCACACACACAATATGCACATGTACTAACAAACATACACACACACAAATGCGAACGCACATTCACACGTACACAGACAAGTACGCACACACACACACACTGTCAGTGAGAGCACACATTTAAGATAAAGGAGAGAGAAGCAAAGGTCAAATATAACAGACTATAAATCCCTATATGCAATATTAATTAAGTAAAACTTTAAAATTCTAAAGCAGTCCCCCCGGCCAGGCAGATGCAAAACAGTATGCAAACGGTGGCGAGGAACCCAAAACTCTAATCGAGAAAAAAAAACCTCAGGAGAACCCAGGCCCAACCAGGGGATTCCAGTTCCCCTCTGGCAAAAGCTGCTGCCTCTGCACAAGCTCCAGAGAACTTGCACAACAAGGCTAAATAAAATAAATAAACTTAATAATAAAATAAATTATAGTTTAAGATTATCATTAATAATCTAATAGCATTTGAAGTTTTGTGGTGAAGACATGTCAAGAGACCGCGTCCTTCTTTATCCAGCTCTATCATCTCAGCTCTTGTCAGGTCCCCACTTCCCATTCTCCGCTCTACCATCAGGTCAGGCCATGAACTGCATCCTGCTCGCTGTGGTAACCTTGGAACAATGAGACAAGACTGGCTGAGAGTAGAGTACTGTTCTGTACTCTTTGATGCAACAAGTACATCAGTCGTTCCGGTTTCAGTGGTTCCGGTTTATCTAACTAGTGCAGCCTAAACCCTCAGAGGGTTTATATTATGGAAGTAGTGTTGTCACGGTACCAAAATTTCAGTAGTCGGTACCAATACCAGTAAAATTCCACGGTTCTCGGTACCAATTTCGGTACCAAAGCAAAACACCAGTACATGCTAATTGAAACACAATTTTATTAATAAAGCTCATTGTTAATATAAATGTACAGTATAGAAAGCAATGCCATTTTGTATACATGAAGTATAAGTTAATTGTTCCCGAAATGGTTGTGTGCTCACTGGGGTCTTTCATGCTGATGAACATCCTCCTCAGTCTGCTGCTGTAGAAGACAAATAGAATAAACTTCAGTAAGTCAACTGACTGAACAAACATGCATATGCAATATTAAATCAAACATCAGTTTTTATACTGCATTTACACAAGATTACTTACATTAAGGTAACTGTATATTAAAATAATAAATGCAACAGATATATTTTTATTTAGTTTAAATGTGGCTTTTTAAACCTAATAGAGTTATCTATCCAAGACATACACATTGTTAGTCATACAGTAAGTATGCTAGTTTTCTAGCACATAGATTGCAGATAGGCCTATATAAAATAGGTACTGTAAACCCCATCCTGTCCTCCCATTTATTTTACCCCATTACAGTTATAAAAGCATTAAATGGTTAATAAGGACACTTGACTGGATTAGCAATGGCTAACAAATTAACACGCAAACAGGGATGTTTATTTTAACGTAACCTTTAATTTAACATATGCTACAACATTCATAATGCAAACGCGAACAGAATTTGAAACTTACCGCTTGAACTTGTTAACTTTCCTCCTTTCACAACAAAACTCTGTTTGTTTTCTTTGTGATATGACTTTAATCTGAAGTATTTCTGCGCGCATCTCTTGTGGATCGGAGCCTCGCTTATCCGCTCATCACGTCTTGTTGCGTCTATGAAAAGTTTCCGACTGACAACCTGTCAGACAGAGCATCAGTACCCGGTTGACCCGGTACGTCGGTGGTACCGGGTCTTATGAAAATGAGGTACCGACAACTTTTTTATTTTTAGGTACCGACTTGGACCCGAAGTACCGGTACTTTTGACAACACTATATGGAAGTGTAGTGTATGCAAGATTAAAAAGATGCATCTTTAGTTTAGATTTAAACTGACAGATTGTGTCTGCCTCCCGGACAGTGCAGGGAAGACTATTCCAAAGTTTAGGCACTAGATAGGAGAAGGATCTACCACCTGCACTTGATTTTGAAATTCTAGGTATTACCAACTGACAGGACGCCTGAGAGCGTAATGCACGTGAAGGACTGTAATACAAGAGGAGTTCACTCAAGTACCGAGGAGCTAAACCATGTAGGGCTTTATAGGTAATAAGCAAGATTTTAACGTTAAAGCGGTGCTTTATAGGTAACCAGTGCAAGGTTGACAGAACCGGGCTAATATGTTCATACTTTTTTGTACGTGTAAGAACTCGACGTAAGACTGGCACAGACTTTCTGCAACAAGTCCACACTGAAAATCTGGGCAAAATCTGAGCAAAAGTCTTGTAGTGTATTTTAGCCTTAACTCATAGTAATGAGTATGTTATATTTTTTATTTTCCTTAAAGAAACTAGTATATCGATATGTATCGTTATTGTGATATCAAATTGCTTCTATCGCGATTGAAGATTTTGGCTATATCGCCCACCCCTACATTCAGTACTGTCATGGTCCTGTCTTCTTGTTCATGATTTTCTAGTCGTGTGGCAGGATCGGGACAGAGCCCTTATGTTTATTGTGAGAAAACCATGGGATGTTTGTCTTTAGACATTCCATGTGTTTTCTCGTGTCTTGTCATTGGCCCCGCCCCTCTCGTTTCCTGTATTGCTTCCCTTCCGTGTCTCATGTTTTTCAAATGCCCTCATGTTTCTCTGTCCTGTGCTCGTGGATTGTACCCTGAACCTATGTGCTGTTGTACTTGCCCTTATGTAGAGTCTTCGTAGTTCGCCTGTGTTCCTGAGGATACGTGTTTGTTATTTTCCCCTCCGTGTTTTGTAAGACGTTGTGTCGTGTTTAATTTTAGTTATTTTGTCCTGCTGTCTTGCCCCCTCGTGGGAAGTATTTTTGTTTTTGTTTTTGTTTTTATTATTAGTCCTGTCTTTGTTACCCCCTCGTGGGTGTTTTGTTTTGTTTTAATAAAGTCAGTGGTCTTAACCCCTTCATTCCTGCCTGCAATTGGGTTCTTTCCACCGCGCTAGTCGTGACACAGTACATTCAACCAATGAAACGCTCTGACAGAGCTCAAACGCTATTGGCTCACGTCTCTTTGAAGAAAACAGCTGCACTGTAATCCAGACAGGGAGGCAGCGGATCCACATGCAGTTAGATTTTAATAAACACCACCACAAAGTACAAAACAATAAAAGAACAAAGAAACAAGTAACTGAAATAATCCAAAGGGTTAATGAGTGACGACACTGGGAACAAGAACAATCATACAATGACTCACACTGGGGTTTACAGTGTTTTCCATAGGATTTTGACAAATTTGTGGCGCTGGTGACGTCACAAACTAATATGCATATTTGTGACGTCATGTTAGTGTTAGCACTTTTTTGGACAAGAAAAAGTTGACAAAAGCGTTTTTTGTAAAAAAAAAAACCGCTGGCAGCGTTTGGTTACAAATAGCAGCTGAACGCCATGACTTCATGCATGAAGGCAGCCCAGAGAAACATAGGCAGCGTAACGGAAGTCTATATGAATTATAAACAGACAGCGTCTTTGCAATAACTAATCACATATTTAAAAACTTCAATAAGCTTGAGCCTTCTTGACCAATCACATTCCTCGCATCTTGTTATGGAAACAACAGGTCTCTGTCATTGGTTAGCTGTGAAAAAGGAGCTTGACGTAGGGCCTTTTTTAGAAAATTTGAACTTTTTCAACCTCAAAAGACGCTCTGAACTGCAGAAAAAGATGCCGACGCTGCCGTTTAAAAAAACGCTCAGGACGTTTTTTGAAAACACGGTTTACTCCATAGGATTATAATGTAAAACAGATGCTAGCAGCTTCAAAAAAGAAGTCAAGTCTGAACACGGCTGTATTTTACAACGGGATGCCACCAGCCGTCACTTTAACCGCTGCTAAAATTCTGATTTATAAACGCAACATCATCGGACAAAATCACAATACAGTACATACATTAAAGAGCGGCTATATGCTGTTTGCCCTTTCTCGACAATGTGTTGCTGTATTACGAAGGCTTCTTTGATTTTAAATGCAAATGACGGTTAAATACGAGAGGTCGAGGGCTCGCGCACACACGGAAGATGAGGACGCGCACACGGCCACACTCCACTCACACCAAACAAGTCAGGAAGGAGAGAAGACGCGTAAGCGCTGTTTATCCACTAGTTATTTGATCACAGATACTGTCATTAGCACGGATGGATAAAAAAATGTGACTCCAAATATAATTTGGCGGACCGCCCAAATAAATGCATTGTATGAAAATACATAGAAACAAGACACACCTGGAAGAACTAATTAACACTACAAAGGACTGCAAAACATGGCACAGAACATGAAGTAACATAAAAGTTCACAAACACAGGGGAAACACGGACTGGGACCGTGACAGCTTGAGACAGCAATGAATGAGAAATATCTTTCGAAAAGATATACAGTATGTAATTGCATTTCTTCAATCATGCAAATCACATACTTGTTTTAGCATGTCATTCAATCTTTTAATGTACAGTACGACTCACTTCTTTGGTACAGCGCTGGTTTCTTTTGGATTACTTTGTTGCATTTCATGTTATGCAGCATCTCACATTAGCAGATAAATGAACATTGGCATGTGACAACGTTTCAGCTTGCCTTTGTAATGAGTTTCGGGGTGACTCGCCAGCAGTCGTGCTTCAAGTTTGCTGTGT
The DNA here is from genome assembly GCF_024868665.1 of Triplophysa rosa. Classification (NCBI taxonomy): domain Eukaryota; kingdom Metazoa; phylum Chordata; class Actinopteri; order Cypriniformes; family Nemacheilidae; genus Triplophysa; species Triplophysa rosa. The sequence continues at coordinate 83,329 of NC_079903.1, forward strand.
TTTAACGGCGATTGTGAAGGAAAATAAGGCGCTTTTAAACCACGTGGAGACACAGATTATGTCTTGTGCTCCCCCTTCTCCCAGAGACTTCTCTCTAATGCATATGTAAGATAAGCACATGTGATGCGCTGCCGCAGAGTATAGGTTGCGTCTTGACCACTCAACGAATAGAATTAAAAGAACATTGTGAAATATCCCCATCTCTCTACGATGCGCATTGTATCATTTTTGCATCGCAAAATATCGTACTACGAAGTATCGTTACACCCCTACTGATCAGTGTTTATTAGGGGTTAAATTGGGATTTATGTGGCGGAACTCTGTATCAAAAAATATCAATATCAAATATCTTCCTTTATTAATGTCCACAGAAGTTTATGTATGACCTGTGTACTTCCAGTACTTTTCTGTCAAAACTTCATACAACATTCACAATGATTGAGATGACCTATAACCTCGTGCATCTTTGCTGCCGCACACACTATGAACAAACCCGCTTTGAATGCTTATTGAATTAAAATGACATAATTTGGAAGTCGAGCCTTTCTTGACAAACAGCTCATCATGACTTGACCCTATTTTAAGTATTTATTGCAAAATACTCATTAAGGAAGTATGATTGCAAATGTTTTTGCTGATTTTGGAAACTTGTTTGTTTGAAGTTCATATCTGGAGTTAATGTTTTTTTAAATAGCCTGGAAAGTTTAGTATGCGAATTTGTGCTTATATGAAATAGAAAGTATTAAATGTAAAATTAAATTACAATAATATACAATGATTAGAAAATTAAATATAATAATAAAAAAATGTAATCAACACATAGAAGACACTGTGGCGTGGCAATGAAATGAAGGGGGCCTTTGGGTTTGCTATAGCCCCAGGGCCCAATGTTTTCTTAATCCGGCCCTGGTCATGACAGAACGAAATTAACCTTTATGAAACCCATTTAAGCGCGCCTGATTAGTTCGGTTCATTTAAGTCAGGTTTTGGACTCCTAAGCGACTTTTATGAAACAGCCCTCTGGACTATCTGTTTTCATTACATTTCCCATAGACCATTGTCTGGGCTCATTATCATGATTACATTCACCTTTGACTTGTTAACTGTTGTTTCTCTGTCTATTTAAACCCTGGTCAGTCATTCAGTGTTTGCAAAGGCTTGTTTGTGTCACACTGCAATTCTGAGCGTTCTCTGTCTGAATATCTTGCCTTGCTCCGCCCCACCTCTGGATTTGTTTGCTTTGTTTGGCCTGACCACTTGTGTTTTGGGATTATTTGCCTGCTATCTGGATTATGATATTGGATTATGTCTTTCAATAAAGCTGCACTTGGATCCTCACCCGTGTGTCTTCATGCAGTCTGTGAAATGTTTTTGATAAGTCTTGTATTTTTTACCCTTTTATTCTGCTTGTGATTATGATATTATACGTGTGTTTTTATTATTGTTTTCTCTTATACACTTTGTGCGGATGTGCTATAAAAATGAACATTATATTGTATTGTATATGTTTTCTTTCATGCAGCCACAAAGCAGTACAAGGTGTTGGTGTCTACTAATGGAAAGAATGTGAGCCATTTTTCCCTGACACTGGTGGACTCAAACAATCAGAGCAGTGAGACAACCTGGGTGACAAAATCATGGACTGATATGTTTTATGGATTGGGAAAGGTAAGAATTTGATTTGTTTAAAATACAATATATAAATATGGTTTAACCTGATCTTGTTGTGTTTTGTTTGTGCACCTGTACTATAAATAAGTAAATAAGAAAGCAGAAAACAATAATAGGCAGAACTGGAGCACACCGAAGGGACACTCTGAAAATCACCCGGTGAAAAAGGGCCAAGAAAAAAGCTGGAAACACTAAAAATAAGGCATGGTTAGTTTTGGATGGGATGTAGGAAAAAGAAGCCCGCAACATGTAAATTCCTTAAAATAAATATTTGTTGCAAAGGAAATAATCATAACAAATAGTATAGTTCTCAGTACAATTATATTCAATGATGGATCAAAAAATCCAGACTATGGAAATACACCAGCAGTGGTTTACCTTCCCCCCCAAAATAGATCATGTTTCAGTGTAAAGCAGAAATAAATGGAATTTTAATGGCAGACGCTTTTATCCAAAGCGACTTACATTACATTGTATTATGTGCAATCCCCTGAGACCGAACCCATGACCTTGGTATTGCTAGTGCCATGCTCTAACCACTGAGCCACAGGAAAGCTATCAGTTTATCTGATAGATATAGAGATTTGTGGTGTATTGTTTCAAAAATGAAGGTTTTACTAAAATTCTGAACAACATCACCGGTCAACCACAAGTGGGAGTTGTTATAAACAAAAAGAAGAGCAAAAACAACATTTGAAATAGGTTAACATTTGGGCTAATTATGAACAAGGTAACGAAATTACAGTTTAATGTAGTAACATATAAGCACAGAACACAAGAGAGTTGTCTACAGAAATTCTTTACAAGTCTTTATCTACTCGTATACAATCAAACTAATCTTTGAAAACACACGCACACACTTACACATGCGCAAACACACACTCATTGAAAGTAGTACAGAACAGATCAAATTAACAGAAGAATGGAGCCCCTAATTAGGTTCAGGTATGTTTATTTGTACTCTTTTTTTTTTGTGCTGCAAATTAGGCTGCAGTGGACAAGTTCAGGGGCCTGTTTCAGAAAGGAGGATTACTGACAACTGTGAGTATATTACCCCAGAAATGAGGGAAGCTCTGGGTTTTCCGTTTCAGAATGAGGGGTATGTCAAACCTGAGAAAGCGGGGTAACTCAAGCCTGTTTCTAAAAGAGAGGCAATTTATACTCGTTATATATACGTTATATATTATGTATACTCGAGTTAGTAACCATAAGCCGGCTTTCGACTTTTCGATGTGTGCTGCGGGGGATCTTCAACCGCGACCAAGATGTGCTCACTAACGTTGCTCGCATCCAAAGTGTTTTCTATGGACCTTACACTCTTACTATCCTCAAATAAAGATTGGATGCGAGACTCTAATTCTAAGATGTTCTTGTTAGGTGGTGCTGCATATACACTCAGAAGAGCAAAAAAAGAACACAAGCCACAAACTTTTTTTTCGCATTTTTCAGCCACTTACCATATTTTTTTTTACATGTGGCTAGGGTGACCATATTTCAGCTTTCAAAAATGAGGACAGTCAGTGGGGGCAGGAGGCAGAAGGACACCCACAGCGGGTGGAAGGATCGGGATGGGTGTAAATACTTGACAAATGCGTTCACAACCATTAAACTGTTACTGAACTTTAATACATAAAGTAATACATCCTTTCCATTCAACTTTTGGCCCTCAACAATAAAATAATAACAAACAAATGAAAAAGTTTAGCATTTAAATTACAACTTTTAAATGACACTGTTTCTTTTCAAGGCCATAGGTTAAAATAAAATATCACTTGCCATTAAAAAAATCAATTTCAGTCCTCCTGATGTTCTCTGGTATATTTTCCTGAAGATCGAATCTTTCCCAATAGTCCCCGATTACCAATCAAGTAGGCATGAAAGTCTTTGCAAGACATGTGTTGAGAGTTGTACTGTGTACACAGAAGCCCCTTCAGTGACTCAACAGACAAGTGATTCCTTTCCTTTGTCCAGTGGCTTTGCATCAGTGAAAAAACTCTCTCTACATTTGCATTGTGAGAAGGAATAGCAAACAAAAACTGTGCAATCTTCAGTAGCTCTGAATGAAAATCTATGCTTTTGGACCTTTCAAAATATTTTGTCCACTTCTTGTGTACTTGCAGATCACTGAAATCTCCATCACTGTAACACCTTTCTGTGAATTTCTTCAGATTGGTGACCTGATCAAAGCGCTTTGCATCATCAATTGGCACCCATGCACTTTTCTCCCAGGTATTTGATACATGCTTCTATGTCATTCCAGTCAGGTGTCTCAATCAGATCCATCCACATGAAACAGGAGAACTGCTCCATGGGTGCCATCCATTTCTCCAGATACTCCAGGCGTGAACTGTACAGACCCTGTACTTGAGCACTGACATGGTCACACCTCTTACCAAGTCCATCCTTGTGCTTTTGTGCATGGAGTCCCTTGACTTTAAGCGACATAAAGTTATTGGTCTTGCGTTCAAGCATGGTGCAGACTTTGTTCAAAATGTTCTTCACTTCCACAATTGAATTGCTCTCCCTTTCCATCTCCTGAATGTGTGAATTAAACACACACATGAGTGAGTGCATGTGCCAGAGGTAAATTTCACTAAACTCATCTTCAAAAAACTCCTTGATCGAGGAGAGTGCTTTTTCCTGTGACAAAAAGAATGCTTTCAAGGCAGGAAACATCTGTAGCAACCTCTCAATACCTGGGAATAATGACAGCCATCGCGTCTTGCTATGAGAAAGGAGACTTCTGTATTCAACATCAACAAATTCACAGTACTCCTTCAGATTCTCTGTGCGCACAGTGTAGATGTGAAAGTATTGATATATTTTGAAGATGATGTTCTGAATATCGACATCTAGTGTGTCTGCCCTGTAATGAACACAATTGTTCAAGATGTGTGCTGGGCAGCCCACACCGATGAATGACTTCTGCAATGACCTCTTTAAGTTTGCGAAAACATTCTTTCCTTCTTCATCACGCCGGATTCCCCCGAACATTGTATTGCAGTTGTCACCCGTAAACGCGATACATTTGGAAAAAATCCCTTTCTTTTCCAATGTTTCTTTGATGTATTGCGCGATCGTTTCAGCTGACTCATTTGGGGTGTTTTTAACTTCAACTAATTTACTTTGTACGCCACCATTCTTCCAATCAAAATACTGAATAAGCAGAGGGAAAATTTTCACAGCACCGTGATTGCTTCCATCAGTAGAAACACCACAATAGGGTATGTCTTCCAGTGCTTTCAGAGCTATGTCAACCGAATGTGGCGCTATCACAGCGTTAATAATTGCCTCAGTCTTTGTACGAGCACTTGAAAATTTCTCGGAATCAGGGAAAGCCTTTTTTAACAAGGCAGATGTGCAGTCCGTTGATCTATAGCTATTGTGATGCTTGGTGGTGTGGAATGCAAAAACTCCCTCCGCAGCAGTAACAGCATCATCTGTTTTACCTGGTCTCACAAAATAGTCAGTTAATTTACCTGATGAGCTCTCTCCTTTAGCTGCAATTTTGTGTTTTGCGGAGCTTTCTTGGGCTTCTAGGTCGCTAGCACCTTTATTTGACACTGACACGTACGTACCAGCTTTGCAGGTCATGCATTCTGCTTCAAACGGATCCCGTCCGAGACGAAAACACGGGAATTTTCTTCGTAATTCATCGGTGAATTTACATTTGCGTTTGGGCATCGTTTACGCTATTCGGGAGCCATGTGCCAGTGCCACCCACTGACAAGCAAGCTGCTGCTCTCTCTATTGGCTGTAGCCGTGGTGCCGAGGGATTGAGATGCACTTTGTTTGCGTGCGTACGTACTTACATTACCGACCAATGGTAGCGTGCAAGAAGGCGTGGCTTTGCAAAAATGCAAAAACGCATACAATTAATGACAACTGTAGAACGCAAAAGCCGAATCCCGGACATTTTAGGAAATTTAGAAATCCCGTCCGGACACAGTTTTTTTAGTCCCAAAAAGAGGACATGTCCAGGAAAAAGAGGACGTATGGTCACCCTACATTTGGCTTGTGACGTCTTGTAAACCACTTAATGTTCTGTGTTTTCTACGCTGGTTTCATCTCGATCTAAATAACGGTTGCAAACTACAGGCCAAACCATAAGGCAAAACCTAACATGTTTGGTATCGTCGGACTCTGCAAGGATTCAGAAATCTAAGGACATGACTCCCACGAAAATCTGTCAACCGCAGACAAAGTTATAGGCCTGTAAATATATTCCTCACCACTTGGTGGCGCAGGTCCCGAAACTTTACGGGCTCTCTCATGGCATGGTGCTGATGACCCATACCGAATTTTGTAATGTAGGGGATTCAACTTAATTATGATCAATTATCCTTTTCTGGATCAAATTCATGATTTGGGGAAATCACTTAGCATTACGAGCAGGTAGCAAGAATCGGCATGTTTAGGGACTCCGGATTATGAGCATGAACTACAAACAACATCACGCGTGAAATAAAACAGGACTTTATTACCTAGACTAGACACATACTAATCTAACATACACACACATACAGTTTAGCATTGGAAGAAGGTTGAAGTTGAAGCAGAGAGAAGAACAGAGCATGGATTTATGGCAGAATATGATATTCAGAAGATCAATAGCCTGAACAAAACACCAGTTTCTTCTTGTAAAGAACCTTTTTTATAAAAAGGATTAGTGATGCTCTATGCATCCAACAACAAGAACATCAATACATGGAAAGGTTATAAATGAATATATGTACATTTCCATATAAATGTATTTAGGATTGTATGTCTGTCCCCAAAGTGAGTAAAGGGAGTTCAGCTCCCTACATTCCATTCGGTCGTAAAATACACTTATCTTGATGGTTTGGTGTGGGTTGCTATGGTCACCAGAGATCTGGTCCTGCCTAGGTGTTAGTTGCAGATTGGGGGTAGACCCCCTGGTGACTAGCTTGCTGGTTGGGTGAGGGGTGTTGTTGTTATATTTAAGAAATATAACTAGTTATTGCGTGTCTGATCGATTGCGTGTCTCAGGTACTATAGTAACAATATGCTAATGTGTTCGTAAAGTACAACATTTTGCTACATTATTCAATATGGCCGATATGGATAAACTGGATATTGTTCGTCTCGGCATGACACCCTGCATCTAACGAGACCAACTTTTAGATTTTTGGACAAACCATTTGGAAGTTATAAGCAAAAATACCAAAACACAGCATGTTACCTCAGGTCGGGCTTGTGATGACATGTAAAAAGTTTATTTATGACAATGTAAAGTACATATATAATTATTTAGTTTTTGAGTTGCTTTTGAGTTTTTGAGCCAGCTAATTTTATTTAATATGATGTGGTAAAAATAAGGTCTGGCAAATGAAGGCCATTGGAAAATTACAGTTTTTTGCAAAGAAGGCAATAAAGGAGGATAGTGAAGAGTGACGGGTTATATTTGTGTGAGATCATTTCATAGCCAATATTTACAGTATCATGAAAGAAGTTCTAAATCTAAATAAAAACAACTGAATAAAATAACAAATGCAATGTTTTATTTGCATTTATTTTAGATTTATTGGGCTCGCAGTTCACGAGGAGGGTACTTTTTAACTGTGGATGACTATGGGCATCACCCAGCACCCAAGACCATTTTTGATCTAGGAAAAACCCTACTTATTAACCAATCAGGTTTAATTAGCCCCTCCCGACAAGCGCGCAGTGCAAAGAGTTAAAGCGCAAATACGAAGCAGTCTATGGCCGACTATTTTAAAAGACAGAGTAACAAATTAACAGAACGATTCATCAACTGAGGTTATTATGCAAGGTCATTATGATTACTATAAAAAGTGTGCGACCAAATTGTAAGTTGAAAGTGACTGGAAAAAATTGTCTAGAGCTCTGATTATCAATATGATCATAGCGGGTCTGTTATTGGTCCGCAACCTAAATGTTTGAATCATTTACTCTAGAGCAGTGGTCGCCAACCCGTCGATCGCGATCGACTGGTCGATCTTTGAGACGTTACTTGTCGATCCCCGAAAGTAGGCTAATAGGAAAATGGAGAGACAAATATATTGTGCCTGATCAAAGTCCAGTTTTGCAAGCGCATCTCTCTTTCTCTTCATTCAGTGGTTGTATGTTTTTAAGTTCTGCATTAATCTTTTCATGGCTGTATAAATAATGATTCCCTGGTCTGCGTGAGTTTTTAATGTGACCGTTATCATTAATCACATTTCATTGTGATGCGCGACTGCGCGTGATCGCTCTTCAGTGTTTCTAATGTCGGTGGTCAGTGATCACACGCGAAATGAGACTCGCACATTAACTGTCATTTGGAGGTCACTATACTGTTGCGGTGCATTACGCTTAAAAACAGTTCATTCATATGACATAAAAATGTCACTTGTTCGTTGGCGTTTTTGTGCTTTTACACTGGATGCGCAAGCAAGCGCCGCGGTTTCATACTGTCCGCGTATCTGGAATCGCGGCTCTCTGTCTTCAGCGAATGTAACTTACGAGTGTGAGCAACGGGATATGGTGAGAAAGCGTCGCATTTTAATGTTGAGTTTGTCTGAAAGACAACATCGGTCTATTCACTTGTAATTGTGAATGATCCGCGGGTCTGTCAGTGATGGTAAACTGCACCAGTACTATCTCATGCGGGAGATGACATCTGCTGATATCCTATTTATGTTTTCAATTAGCCTAATATGATAGCCCATTCCATACCTTTAGCTATTTTATGAAACAGATACTTATTACCAAGACATTATTAGACGGGTAAAAGTAAATAGATAAATGATTTAAAATAAATAATTAACGTTGTTGTTATTATTAGGGCCTATTTATAACATTTCAATCTATATGATGTATTTACTTAATAAAAGTAAACTAAATAAATGCATCATAAAGAACAAATCTTTATACAGTAAATACCTAAATAATTAGGGTCTTGTTAAACTTATTCTTAACCTCGTTTTAATGTCAAGCTGTCATGTATGAATTAAAGTCCTTGAACTGGTGTTTAAATTGGTGTTTTTCACCTCATTATGGCACACTGAAAGTGGCAACTCTACATGTTACAGAGTTTGCTTAGTTGCATCTGAAAAGTGGAACAAAGAATTTCAGGTAATTCAAATAGATCCACAATTATAGACTAAATAAAAGGCCTCAAGCAGGAGTTTCAATCTGGGCTGTTTTTATTTTCAACTTTTTGAATGGTAGATCTTGCCTTTCAACAATTCTGACGTCGGGGATCTTAGGCTCAAAAAGGTTGGTGACCACTGCTCTAGAGTGTTGTTTGAGGCTAATGGCTACCAGAAAAAGTAACTGATAACATATGAATCTTACCCAATACTGCATCCATTTCGTCAAAATATGGGGACTTCATTGGATCTCTTTCAGTCCGTCTGTTGTGCTTTATGCACTCTCTATACTTTCTTCTCAGGTTGTCGATTCTCTCTTTCAGTTTTCCCCTGTCACAAAAATCTTCATCTACTTTTGGATATTTACTTAAAACTACTCGATAAATCTGTTCCCAAATGGTGCGGTTATGCACCATGGTCTCAAACTGTTTCTGAAATCGACGTTCTCCCCAAATCAAAATTGAACACAGCTTTTCTTCCCTGGTCCAATTTCACGTTTTTCTCTTCAGGGCGATGTTGCGTGTTTGCGCATCTAATATCAGAAAGCAACGTTATACCCACTTGATGACAGGGAGGTAATGGCGCTGCATAAACAGAGTTGCCTCTCACGGGCCATGCCTCCCCACAGAGTTGTTGTGCCCCCCCACATGACACAGTTTTAAATTCATGTAATACATACTGAAAATAATTAATACAAAGTTTTAACGTTTAAAGAATTTTAAACAAAGTGGAAATGAAAATGGTAGCCTATGTGTTTACTTTGTAAAAAAAGATTAATCTAGTCCGGTTGTTGTGATGATGCATCATTACGCAGCATATTAATGTTTCTATACGTGTGGAGGGAAGCCTCTTGCAAAAGTTACAGACGCTTGATGCTTCACAAACGGAAGGCTCAGTTGGTTCAGGTTTGGAAAAGGAAAATTTACAACCAAATGGAAGGACACAGTTTTAAGGAGGTTTAATGTTTGCACGCGGCGCATTCAGCTTTTTTAAAAGGTACATGTGTTTCATTTACTTTTAGCAAGCCTTGGTGCGAATGAGCATTATATCACAGCATAGGTTATAATAGTCAACCTGTTGTTTTTGTTCTGACTGTGTGTGGTAATATTGTTTAATTTGTGTTATTCTTGTTCACTAAAATAGCATCCTGCACGAGTGTGCCCTTGCACAGATGTGGTAGTTTTGACTTGATTGTGTGCCCGCCCACATCCGCCCACCCCCCCACCAACCCTGCTGGATGCCACTTGCCCTCCTGTTAGTCGTGGTCTGGCGCCGACTCTGCCCCTCCCACTTCTGATAGTTTTACTGTGATTTCTAAACCCGTGCGAATTGGCCATTAATATTACAGACGTCCTGTGGTAAAATTATATTACTCCACCTACCCCTGTAAACTAATCCCGTCCAAATAGAGCTATGGACAGATATCCACACATCTATCATCCAGCCATCCCTTTATCTAACCATCCTTCTATTGTAGATCAATACATATGGATATGCGTTTTAAGTTTAGAATCAGTTGAGTTCCCCCTCCCCTGCCTCACAGTGGTTTGACCCACTGGCTGCTTTCTCCATTTATCTCACCTACACTACACTTAAATCAGGTGGTTGTTGAACTCCAGTAAGTAGGCTATTTTATTCACTTTAAATGTAGTTGATGTAGTTTCATTAATAAATTAGTTGTGGGAAAAAATGATGATTACCAATGTATTTTTCCATGATCTGCTATGTTAGCGATTAAAACGTTACTTAGCTAGTTAACGTTAGCTTGTTTACAATAGCTTGTTGAATAGTGCACACTGCAACTAACATGCCGAAGCCTTTTCCCATGCATTGTTTTATTTGTGGCGACCTGGCATAATGCTATATTATAATTAACGCCACAGGGCATAATAAACGGCCACAATTAGCCACTGATCCTTGCCATTCAGGTCCCGTATCACACACAGTCGCGCACATACCGTCTACAATTTAGTGACTTTGGCACTATATTTAGCGAATTTCAGAGCCATTTTGTCCACAAAAGGTGCACAGCTTTCATTCAGTTGGAAAAAGTGGTTTTCTCAGCATCTATTTTGTGCAGTGTGTGCACGACGGATAAGCTAAACATTCTGTGATAAACTCACTTTGTCTACCACCGCTGGGGAAGCAGCACTAAAACACATACATTCACACACACAGCTACATACCTTATTCATTATCCGCTACCCTCCTTTTCCCCGTTAGCGCTGTCGGAGGAGCGGGTGCACACGCAACACCGATGGCACATGGACACATTCTTTCATCTCTCCACATTCCCACTCCATAACTGTTTCCGTACATTTTCATACATACTTGCACTTTGTCTTTGTTTCGTCTTATGTTTGTTAGTTCAAGTGAGTCAATTGTCTTCCAGTGCGAAGCGCTATCGGCCGACCCGAACAAACTGGCGTCAGCGGTTATGACGGCACTTCCGGGTCGTGCCGATCCAACGTGGCCTGGAGGTGGCGATACCATTGTGTTAAGTGTCTGGGTGTTTTTGTGGATATTTGTGTATGAAGTTTATGGATTAAATGTATTATGTTAAGAATTACATGTTACTTAATTGTTATACAAATGGAGTGTGTATGATGTCATTATGTGTTAAGGTGGAAGATACCAGTAAGTGTGGTACTAGAATCACAGAAATTCATACTTACCTGGATAATGGTAGGGCCCCAAAAAGGGTCGGGGTTTGGCCTTTATAAACCCAGGAAAAACCCCAAATCAATGCTTGTTCTGGTTTACCAAGTCGACGCAAGAGTGCTACCGTAGTGCCTCCCGCAATCCCCAAAAACCTGTCCTTAGAGTGAGTGAATAGTTGTTTTGTTTGATACATATCGTTGGACGATTATTTTGCTACTTTGGTTTTCTTTTCTCTTTTATGATGTCATTTGATACTTTGGATTTTATTGGTTACCGGGACACAGTAAATATATACCTTCACTGTGGATTACTTTTTGGCACTGTAAATAAACACCACCTTGCACAGAAGTGCTTCTGCGAGTGTGCCATCATTTTTACATCTCTTTTGGATTCACAATTCCTCCCGATAGGTGGTGGGCTCGTTTTCATAGTACATTCTGTTGACTTAAACTCATCAAATAGTACAACAACCAGAGCTGTTGCCTGTGAATTGAATGTTCATTTCTCTACCATAAGCCGTATCCAAAGGTGCTTCAGAGAATTCACCAGTACATCCAACATGCCCCACAACAGCAGACCACGTGTAACCACACCAGCCCAGGACCTCCACATCCAGCATCTTCACCTCCAAGATCATCTGAGACCAGCCACCTGGACAACTGCTGCAACAATCGGTTTGCATAACCAAAGAATTTCTGCACAAACTGTCAGAAACCATCTGAGGGAAGCTCATCTGCATGCTCATCGTCCTCATCGGGGTCTCGACCTGACTGCAGTTCATCGTCGTAACCGACTTGAGTGGGCAAATGCTCACATTCGATGGCGTCTGGCACTTTGGAGAGGTGTTCTCTTTATGGATGAATCCCGGTTTTCACTGTACAGGGAAAATGGCAGACAGTGTGTATGGTGTCGTGTGGGTAAGCGGTTTGCTGATGTCAATGTTTTGGATCGAGTGGCCCATGGTGGCGGTGGGGTTATGGTATGGGTAGGCGTATGTTATGGACAATGAACAGAGGTGCATTTTATTGATGGCATTTTGAATGCACAGTGATACCGTGACGAGATCCTGCATGGCCCCATGTTGCAAGGATCACAATTCCTGGAAGCTGAAAACATCCCAGTGCTTGCATGGCCAGCATACTCAACGGACATGTCACCCATTGAGCATGTTTGGGATGCTCTGGATCGGCGTATACAACAGTGTGTTCCAGTTCCTGTCAATATCCAGCAACTTCGCACAGCCATTGAAGAGGAGTGGACTAACTAACATTCCACAGGTCACAATCAACAACCTGATCAACTCCATGCGAAGGAGATGTGTTGCACTGCGTGAGGCAAATGGTGGTCACACCAGATACTGACTGGTTTTCGGATCCCCCAATACAGTAAAACTGCACATATTAGAGTGGCCTTTTCTTGTGGCCAGCCTAAGGCACACCTGTGCAATAATCATGCTGTCTAATCAGCATCTTGATATGCAACACCTGTGAGGTGGATGGATTAACTTAGGCAAAGGAGAAGTGCTCACTAACACAGATTTAGACAGACTTGTGAAAATTATTTGAGAGAAATAGGCCTTTTGTGTACATAGAAAAAGTCTTGGATCTTTGAGTTCAGCTCATGAAAAATGGGGGGCAAAACAAAAGTGTTGCGTTTATAATTTTGGTCAGTGTATTTATCTAAAGTTAGAAAACTCTGGGAAAAGTTTACATTTACGCAACATTTAAATGTGTAATTTTAGAAAGTATGTAAATAACACGATAATGGTATGGTTCAACAAAAAAAACTTACCTGGCTCAGTCTGACTTGAAATGGCTAGAGTCTACTTTTTAATATTCCATATTGCTTCTTTTCTATCTTTCGTCAGTCTTTAAAAAGAAATCTCAGATTTCGCGCTGTACAATCCATCGCACAACAACTTTTTTCCGTTCTAAACAAAGTAAAGATAGCGATAAACGCTGCAGTAAACGTGCGGTGACGTCACATGCAAGCATTGCCGTCAAAATAAAAGCTTTGTTCAACGAGAGGTGAAATCAGATGTCAATCAACATAAGTAGCAAATCAAATTTTGGGGTGGCACCCAGGGTGGACAATTGGATGTCAGGGGTGTTCAGTGCCACCTCAGACCGGTTTTGACTAGAAGGGATACAGCTACCTCCACTGGGCATGCGCACTTTAATACCGCATAATTTTTGCCACGATGAAAACAGTTGGTTAATATTTTTTATTATTGTAAGGTTAGGTTTAGGGTTGGGGTAGGTGTAGTCATTAGCTAATGTAATTTATTGTAATTATATGACGAGATTTTGCACCACTTCCGGCCATAGCTGTATCCCTTTTAGCAACAACCCCTTGGACCTCCCTCTGGCTCCCCCACTGGTCATGTGTCCATTTTTGGTAAACGTGTTTCCCATCCCACCGCACACCCTGTTTACGCAGCCACCTTACGTCATCAGCGCGGTCAGGTTTTAGCTGCATGTTAAAATAATGATGAGCTTTGCTCACCAAATATGATTCTCCACCAGATCTATCAAGATCACATCCATGAAATTAATTATTTAAAACATAAATTTCAGTCAAGGAATTAGTTTAGCTCAACGGAAAATAAGTAAAATAATCATTATTAAATATACATATTTTACAGTCTCTCATTAGTAATATAAAGTATAACAATATTTGTATATATTTGTCGAGCGAATGGATCAATGATATTATACACTTACGTTATCTCATGGCCATAAGTAACGTGACTTTACCAAACAGGATTTAGAGCAAAGGTAGTGTAAATCCAACACAGTTTAAGGGACCAAGTATATGAGCGTTGAGCACAGAAAACCTATGACAAGTGAATATATATGGTTGTTTATTAAACTCTACTCTACATGGTAAACATATTGATGATTGCATAAACACAAACAATACATGAAACATGAAACACAAACACGCTAGGGAGCATGGAGAGAAAAAGAGAGAGAGAGAAATTCCTGTTGAAATGCTGAGTTTAGGTGTCCGAGATTTCAGGGCCTAAACGACCTCCCCAGAGGGGAGCCGCAAGCCCGGGTGTTTGTTGGATTGTTCTCTGCGTTCTCTTCCTTTTTCCTTCTATTATGTCCGGAATGTAATGGTGATGGTGTTTTATGTGCATACTTGCCCTGCCCCCAGGTGCCATGAAGGCGATAAGTTATTTGCATAGCTCTGACAGTAGGGTTAATTTGGCACTTAATAACTAAACTCAGTTATGGACAGTGCGATGCATGCTATAGTATTATAACATAGCTCATCAGATACGTACTTAAGAGAGGAGTAGTTACATAGTAAACATACTGTGCTTTGAATTATGTTTAGCTGTGAATCATCCCAACATACTGTAGGAATACAACCAAGCCTAAAATCAAAACTGGCATCATTACTGGTTTCAGGTACAGATTGAAAGAGTGCCAACACACAACAAGGATATTTGCATATATTTATAGAAAAGGACAGTTTAGTGTAGTTTTGTCAGAGAAGTTTCTCTGGATAGCCTCTGAGACTTTTCACTTCTCCTTTCCTTGCTCTGAAGCTTTGGAGTCGTAAATATCCCATGGAGAAACAAAAGGGTTATCAACACTTTCAGTGAGAGCACCAACCTAAATCCAGGCCTCCTTTGGAGTCAGGTCTTTTGATGTTGATATCAAGAAACCAGGACAAAAGAGAGTGGAGGGGGTTTATGGCTCTTCTTTTAATGATTCCCACCATTTGACTTATGCCAAGTCCCTACATACCCTATGCAGACACAGCCGGAGAATGGAAGGTAAACACCTGGAACCTAACTTTCCCCTTGTTAAATGTGCGCAAATTTGGCACTTGCACAGGATGAAACAAAAATAAAGGCCATCTCAAAAACTGCCACGACTAAATACGTCTAATCAGCAAAGAGGTGAAAACAGAATTCCATCTGCGAAGGCATTCAGGTCCCTGGCGGTCGGTTCGCAGCGGTTTCCCACTCAGTCTGTTCGTGATTTTGTCCCTGGAGGTTTCACAGGAGATGGGTGTGACAAATGGGAAAATCCTGGCCAAAACGGGAGTGTTGACGGGTATGATTATAATCAGTGTTGCTTTTCCACCCTGGGAGCAACTACGGGATTCAAGGGTTTCAAATATGATGCCATGGTGACTTCTGGACACTTAGGTACATGTTATGATTCGATTTTGATGGGTTTTGATTATGTTGCTTATATAGTTTGTGGACCTTTATGTATTACATCGTTACCCAGCGTCTATCAGGAGCTATGCTGCATCTAACCCCATTTTAAAGCTGTTGTTTATGGTAGCGGTTTCACTATTGTAGCAACCATACTTTTTACTGTAGTATCATTAGCTTAGTGATGACATTTGTAGTATCCACAAACAATACAGTATATTGTTTCACTACTAGGAGCCCTAAAATGCTAATCATTCTGTCTTGAAAAAAAAAACATGGTTACTTAACCTTTCCTCAAAGAACACCATTTCATAAGAGGTAAACACAGAGGTTGACATGGGCACGTTTTTGATTCATCCAGCTGCATAGTGTCACACCGAGCATATAATCCATATTTTAATGGAAAGATCAGCAGCAGCTATCGCAGAAATGTGGCTCAGTGTGATTGTAACACGTGGTAACTCAAGTTCAAAGCCATTATGGCCAATCAAACCAATAATTTGTCATAGATTATAGACATAGATTTCATTTTGTTTTCTAATCAAACATTTTCTGATAAAAGTTAGAATACAAAAAATAAAGTAACACTGCTTGTGAGATAAAATAATCCTGGGCACCATGATCTGGCTCTACCAGAATATTTGAATATTCGTTCGGTGGGTTGGCATTTGATTTTCAATTTTAAGATTAGAATATAATTTTTTTCCTAACACCCCTGCGAAGCGGTTCGCATTCGCGCTCGTATGTAAATCACCTATGAGTGATCGTTATAAACGTCATGATTTAGTTAATCTGGAAGAGAAGACAAAGATGCCGAAGACCTCAGGTGTGTGGGGACACTTTAAATTGAGTGAGGACAAGACAAAGGCGATTTGAAACTGGCCTGTTTATTAATTCTGAACATGTCGTGTGTCCATATTGCACCAAATTGCGACACTGCACTCCCTTGGGTCCACAGCAACACACCCGCCACCCATGAAGTCGATCGGATGAACGGTTTTCGACATAATAAAAATGCAAACAGACAGACAAACAGAGATTCCTGCCTTTATTAGAGGGCAGAATATGTTCAGCCCCCTCCCTCCATTACTACGGAAGCTTCGAAGCTCAAAAAATGGTATTCGGTACAGCCCTAATGATAGTACAAATGTGGCAAAAGAATGATTCATCCCTCTTTATCAATGCCTGTGTGAGAGATGTTTGTTTGTTTCCCATACAGCATATACTGTATGTCTAATAAAAGATGTTTTGTTACAGGAGATCACTATTTACATCAATGTAGAGAAGGACCTTGGAGACATTGTGCAGGTGAAAATTGAAAAGGACAATACTCCATGGTTTTGTAAATATGTCCGAGTGAAATCTCCCTCTGGAAAGACCTTTGAGTTCCCCTGTTATGGCTGGTTAGAAAAAACGGAAGTGGTGATCAGAGAGGGCAGTGGTATGTACAGACTCACTTTGTTCATTATCCAGTTGTTAATAAAGCATTATTGTTGTTTTGTGTTTGTGTGTGTTTTATGTATTTCTTTGTGTGTTCACTTAGCTCGATTGCCTCAGGATGACACCAACATTTTTAAAAAGCAAAGACAAGAAGAACATAAATTTGGAAAGAAAAAATTCAGGTTTGATGAAACAGTTACAGTCTTAAACAATATTTGTTTGCTGTAGTTTTTCTTTGTTTCTCTCTATAGACACAGTTCATTCTAATATGCTGATTTATTATAAATGTTTTTTTATTAGTAATGTTGGAGTGTATATTGTTAATAATAATAATAATAATACATTTTATTTTCTATAGTGCCTTTTATTGGAGCATCTCAAGGCACTTTACATTAAAATGCAAAAAAAAAAAACATTAAAAAATTTAAAAACCACAAATTCACTGATATGCAAGCCGAAAAAAAGTATGTTTTCTGTGAAGATTTAAAAACACTTAAAGAGGCCGCATTTCTTAACTCTGAGGGAAGAGAATTCCAGAGTTTGGGGGCCATAGAAGAGAAAGCCCGATCACACATAGACCGCAGACGTGTAGTGGAAACAAGTACTGTACAAAGCTTGCTTCAGAGGAGCGAAGATTACGACTTGGGGTGTAAAAAGTTAACAGATCAGCCAGATATTGTGGTGCTAAACCATGCAAGGCCTTATACTGTAAGTGAGCATGAGAACTTTAAAATCAATACGAAACCTAACTGGGAACTAGTGCAAGGACTCCAAGATTGGAGTGATGTGCTCCCTTGACCTTCCCTTGTCGGGAAAAAAAAACAAATGTATTAATCAGTCTTGCTGCCATCGAAAAGGGTAACATGCGGAGCAGGTTTAACCGTATTCTGAACATGAGGATCAAATGTTAAATTAGCATCGACTATAACCCCCCAATTATTTTCAAAGTTTTGTTTGAAACTCCATTACAGAGCAGGCTGTGGTAGGCTGAACTAAAGCACATTGCCAACAAAACACAGACATCAGTTTCAATCACCGACGCAGTTGTAGGGACGCAGTAATACAAGAAGTGCTACGACCAAGTTACAGGTTTTCATGAGGCTGGAAAAACACTTGTTGAAGAAAGGGTTAGTTTGGTTTATAAAAGATAAATAAAAAGAAGTCAATGTCTTACTGTCAGGTATTCACGGAAAATACATTTAAAAAAAATATGTTAAAGATGTGGTTGACTGGACCAAGTTTTATTCGACCAGCAAGGAGTGGTAAAGGAGAATGTCTGTTCCCACATACTGTTCTCCAGGAATATACATTGCTCTGAGCTAAATGAATTTGTCATGAGACCAGAGGAGAACCTGCTGTGTTTCCCTGATGATTCAAATAAGACACCACAAACATATTGAGCCTATTTACACCTGGTCACTTCATGCGTTTTCTCTGATCGGATAGCTATCGGATTTATTAAAATCTCAGCTGAACGGATATGAATCCGATCTCTATTCGCACGCAAAATGCAAATGTTAACTCTTTATTTCCCTTGAAATGAAATGACAGGGACTGTTGTTTTGCTTTATTTACTACGACCTCACATGTGAACAGCTCCAGCATGTTGCTGCAATGAGTTTTTGCGTTTTTTGCGGCTGCTCCATCCCCAGATGTTTTATCGGTTTATTTGCATCAGGCGCAAATAAACTTGTGAGCACCATACATCTGTTTGGGAGGAGTAAAGCACTGACATATGTGGTTTTAACAACCAGATGCATTTAGACTTGATCGGTTTTGACTGGAATGCGTCCCAGACCGCCTCATGAAGTGGTTTGAACGATCAAATTTAAATCCGTCTCGAATGCGTTTCGGGAGGGCATTTACACATGGGCTCGTATTTATTAAGCTTCTGAAAGTGCCATTTTACTTCTACTTCCAAACCTAAAAGCAAGTTATCAAATCTCTCAAAGCTAATAATCACTCTTACTCGCCCAGATATTGAAGATGGCTCAAGAGGTCTCTCAAGTGCTTAGGAGTTGCCACTAGGGGCTTGTGAGGGCGCTAAGGAGCCAGAGACATGTGGTGGACAGAGGGGTTGGCCAATGGAACCGCATCATTTTTACATTATACACACATAAATTCGGTATTCCCCTGCATAGGCATAATTGCAGGTGGGACTTTTTTAAAGTATGAATTTGCGAAAGGCATTTATTAATGAAATGTACATGCTGCGCACATTAGAGTTATGCTCTATGGATCATCAGTACTGTTGCACGTTCTCGGCTGTATTTTGTTCTCAATGGTATGTATTGGAGTCTTTGCACTGGCTACCTGTAATATACAGAATACAATATAAAGTACTGATGCTTGTGTATAAGGCTTTAAATGGTCAGGCACCGGAGTATATAGAGGACATGTTGACCCCCTACAGAACTCAACGCTCATTGCGGTCCTCCCATAGTATGCTGTTGACTGTTCCACGATCTCGGTTGAGGCGTAGTGGAGACCGTGCTTTCTCTGTGAAAGCCCCTGCTCTGTGGAATGCGTTACCCATATCACTGAAGGTATCCCCAGGTCTGGACACTTTAAAAAGAATTTAAAGACCTACCTATTTTCGAAGGCTTTTGGTGTTTGACTGGGTCCAAACCTTTGGGCTATTTTAGTATTGGTACTATCGATGTTTTTAGTGTGATGGTATGTTGTTGATTTATATTGTTTTACATTGTTGATTTACATTTTTTCTATTGCTGTACAGCACTTTGGTCCATTATAGTGGTGTTGAAAGTGCTCTATAAATAAACTTTGACTTGACTTGACTTGTATGTTATAAAAAAAAACATTTATACTGAAAATATCATTGTATTTAAAGCAAAACTTCTCGACTAAAGCACATAAAACTAATTTCAGCACCGGTTAAAAATAGGTAATTAAGAAATGGTGGAAACGAGTTTATCTTTAATTTACAATGTCTACATCATAATGTATTCTCTTGGAAAGTCTTTATTGTCATATGTGTGTTGAATATAAACTCCTTTTAGGAATTTCACCATTCAACATGAATGTATCAGAGAATATTCTTTTGCTGTTTTTGAGGCTTTGATTATGTTTTTTGGGTGTTTAACAATGGATGTTCCTGTTTCTAATTAACAAAAACGCTTTATATTTCACATATTTCAAGTCTATTGTTCACCGCGGTCCCACTTCTAACAAAATGACTGGATTTCTTCCTGTCTATATTTACATTTACATTTTACATTGTCATTTAGCAGACGCTTTTATCCAAAGTGACTTACAAGTTGGGTAAACAATGGAAGCAATTCGGTCAACATTAGGACAACAAAAAGCATAAGTGAAATAAAAACATGTCTCACAAAGCCTACTACAGTGTACAGAGCTAAGTCTAGATTAAGCTTCAATAACCATGCATTTTAAGAAAAAAAAATTTTTTAGATATTGTAGAAAAGATATAGAAATCAGAAATGATCGGTCAGGTGCTGATGGAAGATATGTGTTTTCAGCCGATTCTTAAATATGGCTACAGAATCTGCTGATCTTGTAGCAGCAGGCAGATCATTCCACAAATGTGGAACCGATCCAGAGGAGGTACTTGAGATTTTTTACCTTTTTGGGATGGCACCATAAGACGTCGTTCGTTTGCAGAGCTTAAGGATCTGGCGGGTACATAAGTCTGCATAAGTGAATGAAGATAAGGGGGTGCCAAACCAGTGGTGGTCTTGTAGACCAGGAGCAGAGTCTTGAATTTGATGCAAGCGACTATAGGGAGCCAATGTAACTTAATGAAGAGAGGAGTGACGTGTGCTCTCTTCGGTTCATTGAAGACCACTCTTGCCGCTGCATTCTGGATCATCTGTAGAGGTTTGGTCGTGCAAGCAGGAAGTCCAGTCAGTAGCACATTGCAATAGTCCAGTCTGGACAGAACAAGAGCCTGGACTAAGACCTGCGTAGCATGCTCAAATATGAAAGGTCAAATTTTCCTGATATTGTAGAGGATGAATGTACAGGACCGAGTGGAGCTGGCAACCTGGATCTGTGAAGTTTAGCTGATCATCGATCACCACTCCCAGGTTTCTGGCCATTCTGGAAGATGTGATGGTTGATGAGCCCAGTTGAATGGAGAAGTTGTGATGGAGTTTAGGGTCAGACGGGATTACAAGCAGTTCTGTTTTTGCAAGGTTCAGCTGCAGGTGATGGTCCATCATCCAGAGCGAAATGTCGCTCAGGCATGCTGAAATGCGTGCAGAAACAGTCGGATCGTCAGGCTGAATGACAGGTGGAGTTGTGTATCATCCGCATAGCAGTGACAGGAAAAGCCATGTTTCCGAATGACAGAGCCAAGGGATGTCCTGTATACAGAAAAGAGCAACGGCCCAAGCACTGAGCCCTGAGGCACCCCTGTATCAAGATGATGGGACTCAGAGACCTCACCTCTCCAGGATACTCTAAATGACCTACCTGTAAGGTAAGACCTGAACCATTGAAGCACCATTCCGGAGACGCCCATGGCCTTGAGGGTCGACAGGAGGATGTGGTGGTTAACAGTGTCAAAGGCAGCAGAGAGATCCAGTAGGATGAGTACAGATGAGTTCGAGGCAGCTCTTGCCAGTCTCAGGGCTTCAATGACAGAGAGCAGCACAGTCTCAGTGGAATGACCGCTCTTGAAACCTGACTGGTTGCTGTCCAGCAAGTTGTTCTGCGTGAGAAAGTAGGAGAGCTGGTTACATACAACACGCTCAAGAGTTTTAGCAATGAAGGGGAGGAGCGATAGCGGTCTGTAGTTATCTAATAGTAAAGGATTAAGAGTGGGTTTCTTCAGTAGTGGGGTGATACGGGCTTCTTTGAAGACTGTGGGAAATGTACCAGTGGTGAGAGATGAGTTGATAATGTGGGTGAGAGAGGGAACAACCGATGGAGAGATGGCCTGGAGGAGGTGAGTGGGGATGGGATCTAGCGGGCAGGTCGTTGGGTGGTTCGAAGATATGACCTTGGAAACATCATCTTCAGATAGAAGGGAGAAAGAGGGGAGCGAGCATGTGTCGGGGGTTTGGGAGTGATCAAGAGGTGGCAGCGCAGAGAACTGACTGCTGATAGTGGTAGTTTTCTTTACGAAGAAAGATGCCAACTCATCAGCTGATAAGTCCGATGCAGGTGAGGGGGAAGGCGGGCAAAGAAGAGCAGAAAAGGTTTTAAAGAGAGTACGAGAGTTAGGTGAGTTGTTGATTTTAGCACGGTAGTATTGAATCTTTGCAAAGTAGACATCAGCAGAGAAAGAAGAGAGGAGAGACTGATAGAGACTGAGGTCAGTGAATTCTTTAGATTTGCACCACTTTATCTCAGCAGACCTGAGTGTGGCGCGATGCTCACGGAGAACATCAGATAACCAGGGGGCGGAAGGGGATGCACGAGATGGCCTAGATGTAAGGGGGCATAAGCTGTCTAAGCAAGAGGTAAGTGTGGAGCAGAGAGTGTCAGTGGCGGTGTTAGTATCCAAGAGAGAGAGCTGTTCAGAGGGAGGGAGCATGGCGGAGACCGCAGAGGATAAGCGGGAGGGAGAGAGTGTACGTAGGTTGCGTCGGAATGTGACCAGTGGGGAAGCATGTGTAGTGTCTGGGGAAGTTAGGTCGAGATCAAGAGTGATGAGGAAATGATCTGACGTGTACAGCGGGGTGACCTGTGAGTCATGAGTGGAGCAGTAGCGTGTGTAGATAAGATCAAGTTGATTACCAGACTTATGAGTTGCTGACGTGGGCACTCGCTTGAGGTCAAACGATGCAGTCAGATTGTTGAAGTCGGCAGCCTGCGACTTTTTCAAGGTGGATATTGAAGTCTCCAAGAACCACCAGCGGAGTACCATCCTCGGGGAAGGATGACAGAAGCGTATCCAACTCCTCAACGAAATGTCCAAGCTGACCTGGGGGACGATAGATAACTACAACATGCGTTTTAACAGGGTGGATGACAGTAATGGCATGAGACTCGAAGGCGACGTTGTCGCATGAGGGTGCCAGTTGGAATGATGTTGGACACTGCTGCCATCAGTCCCAATAATTTCTGAAGGTATTTGCCCCCTGAATGTATCATTCACCATATCCCCTGCATCAATGCTTAGAACATCCACATCCTCAAAGCTGGAGTGTTCAAGCATTGGGCTCCCAATTGGGCAGGAAGAAGCCACATAGCCGCCGCATAGTGGGCTGGATCCAGCAGATGAGAGCTAGGAAAGAGTCACAGCCATCTCCACCAGATCTATATGCGATCTCCAAACTCTGAGACAACGCGGTGCCTCAGCAAATGCGGGTCCTGAAATACAAGCCTGGCCTTCATTATCAAATAGTGCCTGGCGGGAGGTATGGCTTCTTAAAGGCAACTTTTCGTAGTGCACATAAGCAGCTCCCTCGAGCTGCCCGTGCATGCTCCAGTCCCAAACTTGAAACACACAACTTGTCTATCTCCACCTGTAATGAAATGTGGGCCCCTACCACTGGCAATAAGGCGGTATTTTTAAAATACTAAGCCGACCAGACAAGACAAAATTCGACTGATACAAATAGAAGAGCGCGTTGCGCCAATCAGAATTGGACAAGTTACCTTCTTCATATGTAATCACGCAGAGCAATTTCCCATTGCATCATCATTTGACGTAGTGCTGAGTACCACTTTTCATATTTTTATCTTTGCTTTCATCACACTTTGTTGCAATTCATTAAATGGAGACGCACCAAAAATGGAAAAACAACTTGAACATTCAATCTCAACATGGGCAGCAATGAAACACCCCTTTCCACTGATTGGTCAACCATCATGAGTTGTTCCTCAGTTCTGCTCAACAGAATAATAGTCAATTGCTGCTACATTTATACAGATTGTTAAAGCTTTTATTAATCTCTTTCTCACCAAACAACCAGTCTAAAAAATGGCTCGACACAAATCATACCGGGCGAAGCATAGAAAAAGCCTTCTGCTCTGTAAAATATACCTATGTGTGGATATATACCGGTGAAATATTACTTTATCTGGATTACAAATCAGCTGTCAATGCAGGACATTCAGTCTATGATGTGCAATAATTTGCTGAAATCTTCAGGACGTTTTGCAACTACTGTAAGAGTGGTTTCACATTAGCACTTTTGGTGCGCACCCGGGTTTGATTAACCTCAGAGTTTGGTTCGTTTGGGTGATGCGAACGCTGTCTTCCGAACCCGGGTGCGCACCCGGGAACTGTACCCGAGTCCACTTAAAAGGGAGGTCTGGGGTGCGGTTCATGTGAACTCCAGTACGCTTCACTGCTGATATGAACGCAATCATACAAAATCGCGGAAGTGAACCGCTATTAATGATGTATTCTTTGGTAAAAATGTATGCTTGTGTGTGTTTCACTCACTTTTCTGATGAGCGTTACTGGCGCGCTCCAAGCAGAGAGCTGTAGCCTATAAGCTATCTCATTTCTGTTCGCCTTCAGCGTTCTTAAGAGCATTTGCAGAACATTCACTGACGAAAGTGCCGCCATGTACTGAAGCTTTGGAAACCAAACTAATGGTTCAAAAACATATAAAAGTGACGCGAGCAAGTTATGCATTTTGGCGCTTTCTCCTGCGTCGTCCCTACAAGCGACAGGGTAAATAGCTGCAGGCTGATGATGCAAACGACCCGCGGTTCGGACCCAAAAAATAATAATATGAACGCAATCCAGCGTGGGCAGGGGGAGCAATCGAACTAGGGTTCGGACCAGGCAATCGGACTAAATGTGAAAGCGGCCTAAATAGTAGGACTATTGTAGAAATGACTGAACATGCATGTCAAGAAAGATCTTACTGCAAATACCTGCATTTCCCTCAAAATATTTCCCCTTTAATAGTATAAATTTGGGCAAGCCTTTTGGCGAAAGAATTCTTTTAAAGCCAAAGAAAATTTGCCTTTGTATATGCCAATTCTCAGATATAATTTTCCCTAAAAAAGGCAAGGCGACCAACAACCGTCTTATTTACTAATTTATCAATTAAACTGGCCTTTAGATAAAAATGACCAAATAAATAAATAAAAATGCTTTACTTTGTGGTAATTCTTGGTGTAATTGTACAAGTAAATGATGTCATTTTTCTTGTTCAAGATGGACACAGAGCCGCAAAGGCTTCCCTCTGAACCTAGATGCCAAACTGGATCAACTGCCTTTAGATGTTCAGTTTGATGAAGATAAAACATCGGAGTTTAACTGGAATATCGTAAATGTGTACGTTTGAGCAAATGTGTCATGGCCACAGTACTTGTTTTATATATTGTTTTTTTCCTTAATTTTACAGAGTTGTCTAAAATGATATATTCTGTTTCAGGCTGTTGAAAGGAGCCAATGACAAGCTTAAAAGTTATTTTCAGTCCTGGGATAAAATAGCACATTTTGAAGCGATATTGGCAGATTGGGACATCAAGAAGACTCTTCTAGGTTTGAATAGTTTCTTTATCAAGAATTATTGTGGGAAACTAACAATTTTGGGGGCATATTTTCCACAAGTGTAAAGCCTTTGACAGTTGACTGAAATTTATTTTTTGAAAACTGGACAGTGAATGTGATGGAAGACTGGAATACGGATTACATGTTTGGCTATCAGTTTTTAAATGGCTGCAATCCTGTCATGATCAGCAAGTGCGTGAATCTTCCAGAGTCATTTCCAGTCACACATGAGATGGTGGAGGGCTCTCTGCAGAGAGGTTTCACCTTACAAGAGGAATTAGAGGTCAGAAACTCGTAAATAACTAGAACAGCTGGTCAGTTATCAATTCCAAGACCTGCTGGATCTAAGTACAATGTGAACAATGGTGTACACTAAATAAAATATATCTGTGTTTACAGAAGGGAAACATCTACATAGCGGATTATAAAATCTTGGAGGGATTGAAAGCCAATAAGACACGCAAAAACACCCAGTGCTACTTGAGTGCACCCATCTGCCTTCTGTACAGCAACAGACTGGACCAAATTGTGCCAATTGCCATTCAGGTACGTGTCCCATAAAGAATCAGTGTGAACTGAAAAAATGAATGACCTAAAAGTTAAAGTGAGGGAATTTGCTAAGAAGTATGTGTTGTTTGACCAAAATGTCTGCTTGGCTGAAACAGCTCAGTCAAACACCAGGGGAAAGGAGCCTGATCTTTCTGCCAAATGATAATGAACACGATTGGATGCTTGCCAAGATGTGGGTAAAGTCTTCAGACTTTATTGTACACCAGCTGGTCACACACCTTCTCAAGACACATCTGATATCAGAGGTTTTTGAAGTAGCCATGTACAGACAGCTTTCTACCGTCCACCCAGTATACAAGGTATGTGTCTTTCCATACACAGTCAAGTGCAAACTGAATAGTGCTAAAGAGTGTGTCACTCATCTTGTATCATGGTGACGTGGACAGGAATGCATGAACCATGGTGAAGAGATGCAGCGTCAGGTTCTCAGGGAACCATGGTTTAACTGCATAACCTGAGATGTTCCCTTTCGAAAGGAAATTTGCGCTGCAGGGTTTTCGAACTGGTCCTGGAGGACCCTCAGCCATGCACATTTTGTATGTCTTCCTTATTGATCACACCCAATTCAAATCTTGCGGTCACTGCTAATGAATTCAATCAGGTGTGTTAGATGAGGGAGACATACAGAATAGCTGTGTCCCAAGTCGAAGGCTGCGATTAAAAAAAGGTCTCTGTTTTTAAAGCACGCAGCCTCTGAAGTCCACGAAGTTAACTGAAATAAGACTGTCTAGCCCTAACGAGAATTTCCAAGTTACGTCACCTACTGCTCCTGTTGCCTGGTGATAATAGCGGAACACAGCACAGAGCCAGAAAATGTTTATTAATTTTAGAGAATATGACACATTAATGTACTGAGAGGGACGGTTTTCTGCAGATTGTATGCTTTAATTTAACTAAAGTTTTGAATTCATATTTTAAAATATTCAGCCGTTACAGGCGCCTAATGAATCTCGGGATAGCAGCGGCTGTGAAGGATCCATTCGTTCTATCCTTCTCAGCCTGGGGAAAGAAGGTTGGATTTTGAGGCTGCGTTTGAACCAGCCTTCGAATTGGGACAGATTTACCAGTCTTCAGTCAAGCAGTCAATCAGTCTTGAAATGCAGCCTTTGAAGGATGCAGCCTTCGCATTGGTACACATCTAATGTGTAGGGCTGGGGGTCCTTCAGGACAGCTTTGAAAACTGAGAAACCCTGCCCTTGTGCACGCATTGGGGAACGAATACCCACTCCACCATGTTGAAGGGATGAGTGGCTTATCAGCTGCTAGTAGTGGCGTCTTTTGAATGTAATAACATTGATCAAGTGGAAGAGGTGCTTCTGCATAGTGATTCTTAAATTGAGAAGAAGTCCTCAGCACAATCAAAAGAATTAAGCCCAGGCCGCTATATAGAGATTGGAGTGCAATGAGGCAGTACTGGTGAGCATGGAAGTTAAAGTGTCGAAGCCAATCTACCCAGACAGAGCTTAAACAGAGCTTTTAATTTATGAAGATCCTTGCTGTTCAGCCATTCAGCTCCCATATGAGCTATGAGCCATATGATAAATGTGTGTGCTCCATTTACTACATAACCAATGCACAGACAAGCAGTTGGCTGAACACAAGAAGTAAATGCCCTTATTTGTAGTTGCACCAGTAGTCAAGTGAAGTCACTTTTATATCTATAGCACATTTAAAAGCAACAGAGTTGCGCCAAAGTGCTGTACATTTAAAACAGAGCATACAGCATATCTTACATCAAAACAACAGATCTTAATCAAACGCTAATTTAAGAGCAGATTTAAAACTTGCTAGTGAAGGGGCTAGCCTCACATTAATAGGAAAGCTATTCCAGAGCCTGGGAGCAGCAGCAGAGGAGGCACGACCACCTTTTGTTTTACAGCGACGAGTGACGGTTAAAAGAGACTGATTACCAGATCTGAGAGCCCTTTGAGGAGAGTAGGCAATCAGAAGATCACAGATATATTTTGGTGCCTCACTGGCTGTCACCGGTCAATGTCAAGTTCATTAAGTTTGTGATTAGACTCATACCGGTCAAACCAGATGTATTCCCCAATGTTTTCTCAAGGACATGCAGCAAAAGTTCCCATTCAAAAGGGAACCACTTTTTTGTTTGAGGTTATGCTTTTCAAATACATTTTTATGATTTAATGCACGCGGTTAAATTGATTTTTGCTTCTTACAGTTACTGATACCTCATGTCCGTTTCACAATTGCAATCAATGCACGAGCCCGTGAAAATCTCATCAGTGAAGATGGGGTCTTTAGCAAGGTACTGTAGCTTTTTTAATCTAATTTGATATATTCACACATAAACAGTATCTTGTTAGGATCCAAAGCAGTTCTGTTCATATGTGATTATATCTACAATGTCTTTGTCTGTCAAGCCATCATTTCTGTCCTTGATATACTATAGATTTAAGGGTGCACACAGTGTTAACCACGGATGTGATTTTTCTGTATAAATACGGATTTCTATATGTTTTGACCTCGCTGAGATCAACCGCGTAAATTGCAAAATTCGATTTATTTTAATTTGTTACTGGATTGGGGGGTGGGAGTTTGGGGATGTGTGAGTATAGTTATCATACAGCCGGCCAACAGGATCCTTTCTACACTCTCTACGTCATGCACACGCTTGTTATAAATGCAGAGCGACCGCTTCATTCAGAACATTATTTTGCAAGTTATCTTTATGTATCCAGAGTCTGTGAAAAATAGACACCAAACACAGCTGTTTTAGTACTCAAAAAAACGTGTGGTGTCATTTATTATTATTTATTTTATTTTTTTGGGCCATTTTATGCCTTTTTTATTAGTACAGTGATTTTGTAGAGAGGACAGGAAGCGAAGTGGATGAGAGAGAGGGGGTGGGGTCGGGAAAGGACCACGGGCCAGGATTCAAACTCGGGTCGCCCGGGACGCACCGGCGCCGTATGTCGGAGCACAAACCACTCGACCATCGGCTCCGACGGTGTCATTTATTATTAAGTAGGGAACTGAACAGCATTTGTAAAGTATACAGAAAACCCCAAGTTGAGACGTCTTTAAGGTATGTTTTACCATTATAAGGCCATTCTGATTAAATGGCTTGAAACGATACAAATGGCCGATCTAGTCACTTTTTCTATATGTAGAAGTCTCTACTGAATGCATACATTTAAATGAACTACATCGCAACATGCAGCCTTTGCAAATACCTTTTATTACATGAGGATTAATGCGGACACACGTGTGTATAGAAGTCTATTGAGGCCAGAGTATTCTTTCATTTTTGTGTTCAATTATTGTTAAAATTAAATAAAAAATAGGCATAATATAAACTACTCAGGGGGTGCCATTTGTTAATGCCATCTTATTTGACATTAGCATAAGATATTTGCACAAAGCATCAACCTATTTTATTAAATATTGTTTAGGTGACTGTTAAACATTTGAACTGATATTTCCAAAATTGTCAGTCAGAATTGGGTAATTATAATTGTTTGTTTTTGTGTTTCTAAGTGATAAGTAATATGTATTTTTTGGCAAATAGTTGCCTGTTTTTAATCAAGTAACATTTAATTTGTAACATTGTGAAGACTAATTTTGGGGGGGATTGTGGTTGGGCTAGGGTACGTACTGTCTGATCACAAATCTATGTTAAAATAGCCCTAAGATGCGTTTCCCAAAAGCATTGTGAGTTGATTGTGGAGACGATTCTACGATTAACTTAAGACTTGTGATGCTTTTGAGAAACACAGGCCTGAACATTACCTGACTTTGTCTTTTTGCTTGCTTCTGGGTTCATTGGCTGAACTTACATGCACACTTTTTGCTTTATCGGAATAAACTTAGTCCAATTACATGAATGTGGAATAAAATGATCTGGTTGATGTGTGGGTTTGTAGGGCTGGGTCATATATTGAGGTTTGGGGAAATATTGATCTATTTTCCTGACACAATGTGAGAAGTATATCGATTTATACTATGGTCTGTCTGAATACTGGATTCTGATTGGCTGGAAGATGTGCATTACAATCGCTAAATGTACAGGGAGTTCCAGTTTATTTGATGAGTTCTCGCTCTCTCTCAATAATTAAGTTAAATAAATGCTATCATTCAATGACCATGGTATAACCGGGATAATCCACGGATAAACTGCTTTGCGTCGGGTGGTTCTTTGCCTCCATGTCGTGCATTAAAATCTTCTAATGCACCGCTAGCCGTGGATTATTCCTTATGAATTTACCCGAAGCTCTCTCACTCCTGCTCTGCATGTGAACCGGACCCTACAAACTCAATCATAAATCCGAAAACACAGCACCGGTTCACACCGCAGAAGACTTGGTGTGACGTTGGTGTGCTATGAGCATACACAGAACATTTGATGTCTACCTGTAACGTCCGAGGTTTACTTCACTTTCCACATCTGTCTTGAGCGCACACACACACGTCCGCACAGTTTCCAAAACACACTCAACCACAGATAAGCAGATTTGACACATGGACAGTACAAACCAGTCCTGCCTTAACATTGTCTCGTGCATGCACTGTTGTACGGTAGGCTACACACCTTTTTTATCCTTTATGAGAGAGAAGCATTAAAACCAACAAAAAATAACTATAAATTATCAAACAAAAATGGATTAAAGCAAATTGTTTAGGCTTGTTTGATGGAAATTTATGGGGCCTCAATACAAATTACAATTTATCACAGCAGATTATGACGTACAAAATGAGCCTGTATTGGTGCAACTGTAACACTGTTCTAATCTGTTCACAAAGCCACATAAAATCAAGAAAATTACATAAGTATTTGATAATCATGTTTATATTGTTTAACATGTTTGTTTTTGTGGGGGGAAAAAAAGCATATCTAAATGTTGGGTCGATCTCGTCTGATAACAGTATATTCAATGGCTGCAGAGAAACTCACTCGCTTCTCCAGTGTTGCACAGGCGCTGCAGGTACACGCAGATAAAGACGTGTTCTAAAAGTTGCTAGGCAGTCAAATTTATTGAAGTGCTTTATATTTTTGTGTTTATCATTTTTGATTAAATTGCATTAGAAGTGTGGCAGTACTAGTAGACGGAAAATATCACTGCCTAGGGTACTACCAACTACGCCACCCCGGGGGCTCGCTACCGGGATTGCCCTTACCCATTACATATATCAGACTCACAGGTTCATTAAGGCTTAGTCAGATAAAGACAAAGAAGTGTCAAATTCCCAACAATCTTTATTATAAACAGTAAAAAAAAGGATACCACACTACGTCATAAAAAAGACACGCGCACACGCATACACAGAATTGGGATAGGCCACACTGGTTCAGGGAACCTAGCAATCACGGGTGTACACCTCACTGTGAACACTACACTCCAGCAAAAAAACCCCACCACCACACAGCAAGAGACACTGATCCACTGCAGCAGGCCGCCGCAATCCTGACGGAAAACAACAATTAATTAAAACACGACACATCAGTTTGATGAATTACACCTCACACAGCCACGCCTAATAGGCGACTTCTTAAAGTTAGTTCTATTAAGTGGATCAAAAGGTGCGTCCAACCAGCACAGTAACCAATGGGTTTAACGAGCTGGTAACCAGCAGCTGGCGATGGTGTCAAAACAATAATACAAAAAAAAGATTATAACAAACAAAATCAATCATAAGCCAAAACAATAAACTAAATAGATCATCAGTAAGAAAATAAAGCAAAAACAATAACGGATACAAAACACTTTTAACTTAACTAAAGAAAAACCAAAACATCAGAAAAGTTGGTGACCGTCTGGTGGCTGATCGTCCGTTGCACGCCACTTAAAACACGAGTTAGAATAACTTTCAAACAGTCACCATTCGTGGCTAAGAAACCACGTCACACATCCGCTCCACAGTCCAGCTGCTATGGCGAATGTTAGGCACTGTAATGAAAACAGTGAACGAGAACAACCAAGCGCATGTGATGGTACGCAAGCTAAAATTAGTTGAGAAAAGGTTTAAATGAGGTCAAAAGGAAAACCCACTGTAACGTCCTGGCGTGTTGGCCCACACCTTAAATGTAAGCTACAACAAAACATACATTTAACGAGACAGACCGCTAGCGATCGTTCACCCATACGGTTATCAGCGCATAGTTAAAACATCATACCTGGAAATTAAATTCACCTAGCACGGGAAGTAGTCTACTAACTGCATTTCTGTGAGAATAGCTAACAGCATCCCACAAAGCTCCTCAGTCCACCCTTTAATAAAGAAGAGAGATCGACCCATGAACTAACACAGTAACAGATCACCATGCAGTCAGTGTCACTAGCTCCTACCTCGTATACATCCACACACCTCGCCGGAAGTACGGTGACTCGTCACCCAAAGCAGAGACGACACACACACACATAGCAACACTACAGCCCGTTTTATACGCCGCCAACCGGGAGAAAGAACACGCCCCCAACCGGGAGAAAGAACACGCCCCCTCTTATTGACAAATTACGTAATGGGTACACCGTTCTGCTACAGAAGCAAACTATGCCATGCTCTCGTCTCCGTGTGCACACCACACAGAAACATGTCATACGAACAAATACATACATTTAAAGCGATATTATGGAGAATATCTCTTAAGCGTATTCAAAACATTGCACAAATAAATCATTGCGAGAATTACATTACAACACTCTTTGATACATTAATCTTCTTCCCAGTAAAAAAAATATGTACATTTTTAAGGAAAATGCATCAATCTGGTGTATTTTGAGAACAAATATCTCGTATACAATTTTGTGCTATAGTAGTAAAAGAGTCATTGTTTGCATACAACTGAACAAAGAGCACAAAAGTAAAAGCAAATAAAAATGAAGCAAAGTGGTTTCCCTTTAATACAGATTTATTATCCATTACAAAATTCCTTCCATTATGAAACAAATATATAATGCAATATAATACATATAATAATTTATGTGCATCTATTTCTTAATATATGTTTAATTTCTTCATGTATTATTTAATACACTCTATGTATTTCCAAATCTATATTAAATTATTGAATATATTATTGATAGTTAATTTAGAGGAAAATACTGTATATTTTCTTCAAGAGTATTGTCAGTCTTTGCACCCTGAAATTGAACTGAAACATAAAAGTTATTCACTTTAAACGATGCTACCTGTATGCCAACCGGCAAGAGGTGTGTTCGACTGCGCAGACTACACCAACGTATCGCAAGAGCCATTTGAAAGCATATGGAGCAGTCTGTTCTCACAGTAGTTTGTGACATACACGGATTGATCTGTGAAGCGCCGCTTTTAAGTCAAAAACCCAGTTCATGGGTCCAGTTCTCGCACCCGCGTTTGGTCATGGGGTCTGAATGAAAGTGGGTGACAAATTCTTTGCCTAAACGACGGCGCATACTAGCATAGAACGAGTCTGAAAGTCTTGTTTCGGGCTGCAGTAGCAGGCCCCCAGCAAGCCCGGCCGTAACTGCCCTGCGAAGTGAACATCATTGGATATTCTGCCATGATTCCAGTTTGTAAGAAGCTTATACAGTATGTTCTATTCAAAGGGCATTAAATCTCATGATTATGGGTAAATAACCCTTCACATTTCTGTAATAAGATTTGTCTGTGTGTGAAGACGCTGCAGGCAGTCTTGAAGCGCAAATCTGTGTTCTTAAAAGTACCTGGATTGTCTACTGTTTCCGGTGAAAATTGGAAGTGCAGATCCATAGACACTTAATGGCTGATATTACCCACAACTCACCGCGAGAGGGTGGAGTTTAGTGATGCTAAACTAAATTAATACAAATAAATAAGTGATACTTAACTGAATTAATAAATGTAAGTATACAGAAAACATTACATAAAAATAATGAATGAATAAATACTTAAATGCAAAGAAGGGCTGTATTTTGATTATTGTGATCAATCACAGTGACATCTAGGTAACAGCAGCCACTTCCATTTTGCGTTAGTAAGTCCCAGTATGTGCATATTGTTTTGCTACACACTAAAATGTTTGTACTTTTCCATAACAAAAACAGTACATAACACGTGGAGAGACACTATCCTGCGCTGGGTCATAGCCAGACCTCGCACTCATGTGCACAGGGGGTTTTGGTACCCAACCCTAAAAATGTCAAATTTCTTTACATCATAAATAATATTTTTGGCGGCGCAGTGCGTGACCGTCTGTTACGCCACTGCCCATATAACCAAAATGGCATGATCCCCATTTCATAACACCTCTGCGAAGATTCGACTGTGAGATTGGCAGTCGAATCAGGCTCCTCCTATCGAAGCATCGAATCTTTGACTGCTCAGGGTCACCCCTGATAAACATTATGAGTGCAAATAGAAAAGGTAATAGGACTGTGCCTTGTGGGGCTCCTGCTTTGGTTGATATAATATCAAATCATTTATCACACAGCCTAAAGATCTGGGGTCAACATAGCACAATTATCATTGGGTGTTGGAATATCTTCCATGTAAGTTTAAAAAAAATCAACCAAAACATGTGGTTGTATTGTATTAAAAGCTCTAGAAAATGAATATAAAAAATCCTAACAGAGCTGGTGAATGTTTCCAAATAACTATAACAAGTTTAGCATCATCAACTCCCACACCTTTTCTTTCAAATTGTAAAGAAAGGATCTTGGAAGATTTCCATCCCGTCGACTCAAATGACCAAGAACAACCCTTCAAAATATTTCATTCTATGTGATGTCAAAGCTATGGGTCTCAGATTGTTTTTTTTTCACATCTTCAAAGAAGACAAAGACAAATAAAAAAAATTGATTGAAGAGCTAAACACAACTGACAAGCACAGTCTGAAGTCAGTGGATGGATACCATCAGGGCCTGTTGCTTTGTTAGTATTAGGGCACTTTAACTGCTAAAGAATCTTATTTACAATAATAACAATTGCTGGACAACTGTCTAAATTAGTACTCTGACAGGAGTAGGCAGAGGCAGAAAAATCTAACTTATCAAACCTTGCAAAAAAAGTATGCAAACTCTTGTTCAAACCATTCCAGTAAAACTGTTATTTCTATTTAGGCAAATTCACTAAAGACGTGATTGTTACAGATCTGTTTCAGAACCAGCTGCCAGCAAAATAATCAAAATAATGCTGCTGGTGCGGGCCAGATATTATTGCTGGTGTTGGACTTTAAAGGCAGTCCTGCATGCTCAAAAATTTGAAAGAGACTTTTCTCCAAGTTATATAGAAGTTTTATTATCAGATGTAAAAAGGTAACAAAGCTTTGGGTTGTCAGACGATCTCCTCACTCCACCACAAGCCAACAACCCAAATTATTCAAAAACACCCATATTTATTCAGTATGTGACGTCGCTCGCATCTTCTGACTCCTCCTCTGCCTTTTAAGGAGTGCTGCTCCCTTTCCACCAATCACCGTGCACCACGTATATCTGCAAAACAACATCTTTGCATAACACATGTTTTACATCCTGTGGTCAGTCGCTAGTTTTGAGGAATGTTCTCTAGAGACCGTTTCTTTTGGGGAGTGGTCTCCTAGAGACAGTTTCTTGTGGCCGGACAACATACCAACATTCTTAACATTCTTTTAGTAAAAAGAAAACACTCAATCATCTAATGCTTTTAATTATGTAGCGTTGTTTCTTAATCCTATGATTCATTAAAACACATCACAACTCATGATTATACTTAAAACATATGCAGTGGATTGATTCATAACATTTCTTTTATATGTGACTCTTTGTGTGTGTGTGTGTGTGTGTGTGTGTGTGTGTGTCTGTGTGTGTGTGTGTGTGTGTGTTGATTTAGATAATTTATGGTTCCAACCCCCACTTATCCTGTCTCACTTCGTTTGCCACAGTAACTTTCCACTGAGTAAAATAGAAAGCACATGACAAAAGCACACAGCTTAATGATTTAATGAAAGAAAACACTTATTGATTATATTGATAATTAAATCATACTTTTATCTGAAAAATATTCCCACAATTCCCTCTCTTGACCTCGTAAGAGGTCACACATCATCTTCTCCTTCATCTTCTGCTAGATCACTTGATAACAAAGGCATACTGTATGGGGGTGGAGATTCTTTCTTTTCAATAGCTGTAACAATTAATCTATTGCACAGTGATCTAATACAGGGAATACAACAACACCCACAGGTGATTAATATGGCTAGGAAAACTCCTATTGACACTACAATAGACATCACCACTGCTTTCCATTTCCCCAAGGTCGCATCTAGCCAATCTCCTATAGGGTTATCTACACCTGAATGTTCCTTCATCTCTACAGACAATGTCTTCAATCCCTCTAATGCTCTAGTAACCGATCCATCTGGGGCCGTATTATTTGGAATATATGTGCAACAAAGATCTCCAAACATAAAACATACTCCTCCCTTTTCTGCCAACAGCATGTCCAGGGCCATCCGATTTTGGACTGCCATTAGGGAAGTCGGTGCTAGTTGCTCTGCCAAACCATCAATCGCATCTCTTGTCATATTTGCTAATCTCATTATGTTATAATGTACATAGTTAATTCTATCTACATTTTTGTTAGGGGTGACTGGGAAAAATGCAGATATTATTGGTATGTTCTCTAATCCTGCTGTTATCTGATCTGCTAATTTGTATTCATTTGGTACTCCCCTAGGAACTCCTATTGCATCGATGTATGTGGGGCTGTTTAATGACAAATCTACACTTGAACCTGTTGCCCTCTTCCTGAGGATGTGTCTTCTGCGTCTTCTGGCAAGTGTAGCTGAACTCATGCTTTCCACTTTCACAGTTCTTTCACCTATTAGAGCTATCGGGGCTCCTAACCTTACCATAGCACACATTCCTCTTGCTCCCTCAGGTATTCTAGTAAACAGTCTACGATCTCCACAATAATAATACAATCCTGCTCTAGCCCATGTTCCTATTTGTGTCCCTTTATCTATCACTATCTGATTACACCAGTCACTGCTTATTTCCCCTAGGTTACTTGTTGGTGAGTTACGTGTAATGTTAAAACACGTATAGTTTGCTTTCTGTGGTGTGAATGGTCCTGCTTTAGAGTGGTTTGAGATGGGTGGAAATATTGCTGCCAACGTGGTACAATTTGGTGGTGATGCTTGACGTGTCAAGGCGAGCATACACCCGTAGCCCCAGGTATCGTTTGGATGCAAGGGAGCTGGTTCTATGTGTAGTTTGGGTCTTGCGTTAGCACACCCTACACAATCATCTAATCCTTGTTCTCTGGCTGTGGTAATTATCCATTCCATCCATAAATTGTTTTCCCCATACCCTGTGGCTTTTTCTATTATGTCTTCTGGTTTCAATTTGGTGTAGTCAATTTCTACTATTTCACCCTTTGGGTTTTTTACTGACAATGGTTTCTCTGTTTTCACTGTTTCATTTTTTGGTCTTTCTCTCAAGTTTACTTTAATTATCGCCATTGGGTCCGTCCCTGAGATATCTACCCCGAAAACAAGATACAATGGTTTATGTTTTTCTCCGCGCGCCTGTCCTGGCAACTCGTCCCATCCCCCTATTGACATGGTTATGGGATTACTACTCACGTGAAAATCCCTTTGGAGCGTAATTTTTTTCCACAGTTCCGTTCGTGTCCCATAATGGACTTTATCTGGCCTCCAGTTTCCAGTATAGGCCACCACCTGACTCCAGGTGTTACACCACTGGTCTGGCTTTCTACTATTGTTAGCTTTACATGGTGTGTTCACTCCCTGACTGAGACACACATATGTATCATATCCCCTCCAGGCGCTTTCCTTGTCCCCACATTTTATCACTTTACATAAATCGAATTGGAATGAAGTGGTTGAATTCTTTTCATAATTTAATTCTAGCCCCCCATATTTTGTCACACATGGGTCTGTTGATGCAGTTGATCTTCTGTGTCTAGTTCTTGGTGTGGTGCTATTACCTTCCTGGTTTCTTTGTATTCCAAAGATTATTCCTACGATCGTTCCTGCAATTATTCCTAACATCCCCAATAATTTCCAATTTTCCCACAGTTTCATTTTGTTGCTGTTATATTCACCCTCTCTAGTAATGTCTTGTTATCTTTACAAAATCAACACTTCTTAAAAACTTAATACCTTAAACTTGTAAGAAAACACTCTTAAAAATACACTTTTAAACCTGAAAATTGGAAAACATTGAAAAACACACAATAATGAAAACTTGATTATAAGGAATAAATGGTTATTTGTATGTTCACGTCCGTGAACACTTCACTCAGAATCTTTTGCACGTTCTTGAAGTCTAGTTTATCTAGACCACACCCTAGCCGGGGTACTGAGATACTTCTTACTCTATTAGCCACACACCAATCTCTCATGTGTTTTAGGCTTTCTGTGAAACAGTCATATGTTGGTAAATCAGTGTATTGTTCTTTGGTTATTAGGTGAAACACAGTCCTGTCTCTCTCCCGGGTTACTGCACACTCACCCGGTTTTTTATGTTGACACCTTACTTTCTCCACTCCAAATTTTTCCTTAAATTGTTTTGCAATACCTGCCCCGTATGCACAATCAGCACTTACACAATGAGCTAATGGTTCTGTGTGTGGGCTTGTGAAAATATCGCCTGTTTTGTGTATAATTTGGAGCTGTTGGTGTTGTCCAGTGGCAATTTCATTGTCTGTTTTACCGTCACTCTCTGTATCTGTATCCTCCCTCTCTTGGACCTGAGTCCTCAGGTCCAAACCAGTGTCAGCAAGAGACCTAGAAGGTGGGTCACAAGCTACACATGATGTTAAATGGAACCAAGTTTCTCCTTTTCCTTGTAGTTGCACACATTGTGAGGTGCGATCTGTTACACGTAGAGGTTGAGACCAACGTGGTTCACTCCACTTTCTACGGAATGTTCTGGTCCTGACCCAGTCAGCTGTGGCTGGAGATGGCAGTTCCTCCGGTTGTGCTGGTACAGGAGTTACCTGATGGGAAAAGGTTCGAATCAGAGCTGTTAGTTTATCAAAATACACAGTATGTGACAATGGCTGCACTGTGTCCTCTCTCAACGCCGTGGTTGGTCCTGGAAATTGACGACCTGTAAGCAATTCAAAAGGTGTAAAGCCTGAGATCCTGTTGACAGAAGAACGAATAGACATGAGAGCAATGGGTAAAGCTGACAGCCAGTTCAATTTAGTCTGTGCACAGATTTTAGCCAATTTTAGTTTAATCGTCAGGTTAAGGCTTACCTTGGCTGGCCGCATGGTAAACCGTACCATACGCATGTGTTAGGCCCAGAGCCTGTTCAACCACTTTG
Organism: Triplophysa rosa; assembly: GCF_024868665.1. NCBI lineage: Eukaryota > Metazoa > Chordata > Actinopteri > Cypriniformes > Nemacheilidae > Triplophysa > Triplophysa rosa. Next base: position 122,665 of record NC_079903.1, read on the forward strand.
AGATGTTCATTTTTAAAATGACTACCTTTGTCCGACCTGATGCGACGTGGAAAACCATAGTGTGGTATGTATTGATTGATTAAACACTTGATCACAGCCGTACTGTCCTCTCGGCCGACAGGATATGCTTCTGGCCAACCAGTGAAATAATCAACAATCACCAAAACATAGCGTTTGCCATGTACTCG
>NC_079903.1:122952-126423 GCF_024868665.1 Triplophysa rosa
ATAATTAAATAACTGTTTCTCATAACTCAGGGCTCTAGACTAACTTTTTGCACTGGTGCGCCTAACGTTTTTTCTTAGGTGCACCAGCACAAAAGTTAGGTGCACCCAAATTTTCGACCGCATCGCATTTAACACAAGTTCACTTTTTTTTTTAAATCGCTGTCCATATAGGCAATATTGACTTGTAAATGATTAACTAACAATCTGGTCAACATAAAGTTCTTTATTTGAAGCACAATTCTACAAGAAAGCAGGGCTCTAGACTAACACTTGAGAGAGGTGGCACTGGTGCTACCAAGTTATTCAGTTGGTGGCACCAGCCCTTAATTTGATAGCACCAGAGTCGTGGGGTGAGGTAAGAAAAAAGAATCACTAAAACTTCATTAAAATGTGTTTAATACATTAATAAATCAATTAGAAATGAATACAAATCATTGTTTATGATTGAATTATTTTTATTGTATATGTAAACTCTCTTTCAACACTTTACCATATGTAAAGCTACTTTCTTCCTTTATTTGTTGTGAACGACTCCTATAAGAGAACACAATTCCTTTAATATCAGTAAGTGTTTTTGGGCCCGTCCGTTGTTGTTTGATGAACATTATAAACAGAGATCTTTATTATGCTGCTGCCCCTTTAAGAGCTCGCGCAATATACTGGAACACGTGTTTTGTTTCCCAACTGTTTGGTCATGAAACAAACTGAATACCTTTACAAGGTTTCTTGTTAATATGGGAATTTTTAGGTTATTTTGTGTTAATATGTCCGTTTCAGAGTAAGAAGGCGTGAAAGAGAACTGTGTGGAATACTGTTGACCTGCTATCTCTCCCTAAAAAAAGACACCTAAAATGTTCAGTTATTCAACTATATGGAGGGGTGGAGTGGAATGTTAAAGAACTGAGCTGGTAAGTTGGCAACTTATTTAAAATATATTTTAAAATATATACATCCGATCAGATATACATCAGTCTCAAACCTCAAACTATTGTTCTCCTTCCAATAGGCCAAGCCAAACATCTCCAAAGGTCCTGAAATTGATTGGTGACATTATTATCTCAACTCAGCATTGTCCTCATTCAACGTGGACCTGTTTCTGCATTCAGTCATGACGTTTATGGTAAGTAATTCCACACAAACAAGTTTTTCCTAACTTACTGCTGCTGTAGAGTGACGCTGGTGGGGCATTTGTTCAATAGGATGTGTGGTTTGATTATAAAATAGATCTGACAGCTTACTCTAAAATGCTTGATATGCTCTTGCTCTATAATGATGTTTAAACTTACTGTATTCCCCAGACAGAGAGTGAGAGAGAGAGAGAGAGAGAGACTGACAACACTCATAGACGAGAGAGGAGCATGTAAAGTATGGACTGAAGAGAGCCAACGACTACCACGTTCACCATGCCACTGCACATGCAACAAAAGTCCTGTGAGTAATGGCCAATAACTCTAATTTATTATGTATTATATGTATTCCGTGCAAAAGAGATAAGGAAATCGTTTTTTTTTAACTCTGGCAAGAACTGATTTTTATAATATCTGATTTTAGGATATTATACCTTTGCCCCCACAACAAAGCTTTTTTTTTTACACATTTCTTTTTACATTTTTTTGGTTTTCAAAGATTTTGCCATAGCAGGCCATCATGGCAAAATGTTACCAGCAGAAACACTGTGATTGTTCTCTCTGCTCTCTCTCTGATGCTGGTTAGGTCCTGGGATCCTGATCTGCAATAACTCATTCCACCGAACCTGGCGGGATCCTCAGTGTTCACATACTGCTCCCTTGCCTCAACAACTACAGGACGACAGCACCGTGGGAACATCTTGACACCTTGCTTATCTATTAAGGTCACTTTTATGCCGATGGACTTTGGAATTTAGTCTGACTGTGGACTGTGGGAGGAAGTCAGGGCAACCCTGGTAATTCTATTCAAGCACATTCATTTTATTACTCTCAAACATCCTGCTGAGCTGTAAGTATCATACTGAGGACTGATGTATTTTTATTTTATTATTTAAAGAAACATGATTTAATATTTTCCTCAATAAAATATTAAATAAAATGTTTACCTTGTATGTAGTTTTTGGTGAGCTAAGTAAGACATTGAGGTTTTACTAAGAACATTATTAATTATATTATTATATTATAACAGACTGTCAATAAAACACTGTCACATTTCATGGCAAAACCTTAGTTTTTGTGTGCCAGGAATTTATACAGAATAAAGTAGTATTTTATATTAGATACTGTTAATTGTACAGTATAACACTAATATTTCATGGTATAACCTTTATTTTATGGTTATTCATATGGTACTTTTATGTCATATATTGCAAAATTGTTTCTTTTGATGGAAAAAAACTTGTTTTACACAGTAAAATGTGGAATAAAGTGCCAACATTAATCGTAAAATCAACAGTAGTAATGTCTTAATACCGTAATAGTAGAAAAAGTTCCACTGTATTTATTACAGTGAAATTCTGGCAACCACAGCTGCCAGTTTTTTACCGTTGAAACAACAATTTTTTCCCTTAAGTATACGGTGAAACACAGATATATTTAATGGAAAACCTTTATTTATATGATATCTTAAGGGAATTTATACAGAATAAAGTAGTATTTTATATTAAATACTGTTAATTGTACAGTAAAACACTAATATTTTTAGGCAAAACCTTTATTTTATATAGTATTTTTATGTCAATTATAAAGCAAAACTATGTTTCTTTTGATTGAAAAAAATTTCATTTTTTGTGAGGAGGACCATCAGACTTTTTTGCCACTGGCTTTCCTGTAGCTCAGTGGTAAGAGCATTGCGTTAACAATGCAAGGTTGCGGTTTCGATCCCAGGGGATTGCACATACCTATGTATAAATGTATAGGATAATGCAATGTAAGTCGCTTTGGATAAAAGCGTCTGCCAAATGCATAAATGTTAATGGATATCTGAGAAGTATAGGCATTAGGTATGTAATATGATAAGACATGTACTGTGAGATTATCTATTCATTCTTTGATGCCAGTTCTACTTTAGAATTAAAGTCACTGTAAAAGTTTACAGTCCATCATCAGGGTGTCCTTATTATCTAAGCCATATTTAAACGGTAAAATTATCTAAATGGAAATTACATACCTTGGAATGTTGTGACTTAACAATTTGAATTAAGTATTCCAAAGTGCCAGGTAATATACAGGTGCTGGTCATATACAGTAATTAGATTAAATTAAATTAAATTTAGAATAGAAAATTAGAATATTATTTAAATATTCTCATTTTCTGAGATACTGAATTTGGGATTTTCATTAGTTGTCAGTTATAATCATCAAATTAAAAGAAATAAACATTTGAAATATATCAGTCTGTGTGTAATGAATGAATATAATATACAAGTTTCACTTTTTGAATGGAATTAGTGAAATAAATCAACTTTTTGATGATATTCTAATTATATGACCAGCACCTGTA
>NC_079903.1:127183-198188 GCF_024868665.1 Triplophysa rosa
TGTATATTTCTTTATTTAATCGGGTTTTAAATCAAATAAAATGTTTTGCATTAACTTGTAACTTTCTTTTACTTCAGTTGGAAGCTGAACAATTGGGCATTGATTGGGGTGGACCAGTTGTGACTAATATTGATCCAGAAACAATGGTTTTTCTCCCTGAACCCCCTTCCTCACTTAAAGAAGTAGTTCTAGCCAAACTACAGGACAGTATTGACCCTTTTCTGCAAGATAACACATTTGGCATAGAGGTTTACAAGGAAGCTGTGGAAGTTGCCTCTGCTTGCATATTGAATGAATTTGTTTAATGTAATTGATTTGTGTTTACTGCATATAGGAAACAAAACATTACACTTTTCTTCCAGCCATATGCTGAAGCAATTTTCAGATGTAGCAATAGTAGTAAATATGTATTATAACTGTCAATTCATGTAAGTCTAGACTAAACACTCTTATTTTTAACAAGCAGTCACCTAATTAATTGATGAAATATGTTTATGCTGTAAAAGTTAGCCGGACTGGAACCAAATACAAACATTAATCTCACTGCATAACTTTTGCATTATTTGAGTGGCCGTTACACTTTGACTTTGTCTCCATGTCTCATCCTTTTGAGACAAGGTTTCTAGGGACACCATGGTCTTCCCCGACAGAGGCATCATGCCCATTCAGATTTTTGAACAGTCAGTTTTGCATGCAACCTTCACATGACGAGTTACTCTTTTAATCAGTTGCACAACTCCTCTTTTGGAGATTTTTTGCCATTTTGATCACGTACATGAGCTTTACATTCATCAATACGGCGACAGACAAAAAAGCAGCACTGGATAATGATGTAATCATCAGCGTTTGCGCACGGTCGGGAGCCGTGTCCCCGAAACAAGACTTTCAGACTTGTTCTATGATATATGCGCCTTTGTTTAGGCAGAGCATTTGTCACACACTTTCATTTAGACCGCACGGCCAAATGCGTGTGCGAGAACTGGACCCAGGTTTTGACTTAAAAGCGGCGCTGCCCAGACCGATCCGTGTATGTCACAAACTACTGTCAGAACACACTGCTATATGCTTTCAAATGGCTCTGTTGGTGTAGTCTGCGCAGTCGAACACACCTCTTGCCAGTTGGCATACAGGTAGCATCATTTAAAGTGAATCGCTTTTATGTTAGAATTCCATTTCAGGGTGCAAAGACTGACAAAACTCTTAAAGATAATATATTTTCCTCTAAATCAATCTAATATCTCTCAGATAGTGTTGTAATTTAATTCTCGCAATGATTTGTGCAATGTTTTGAATACGCTTAAGAGTCCACTTATCCACTTATCCACCAATCCACTTATCCATAGGCATCTAGGGTCCTTGTCTCAAAACATCCATCCCCATGTTAAAAACTTGGGTGTTGTCTTTGACTCAGAGATGAACTGTGTGAAACAGGTTAATTCAGTGGTGAAAACATGCTTCTACTTTATTCGGGTCATAGCTAAAATGAAACCTATGCTTTCCATGTGTAATGTGGAGAAGATCATCCATGCCTTTGTCTCAACCAGGCTGGACTATTGTAATTCTTTGTACTCAGGACTGCCTCACTCAGTGGTACATAGGCTGCATCTTGTGCAAAATGCAGCTGCCAGATTATTGACTGGAAGGAAGAGGAGCGATAGAATAACTCCTATTTTAATTAAGTTACAATGGTTACCGTGTTGTGTTTTCTTAGGCGAGTTATATAAACAACAAGTGAAGGTCACACACACGGCTTGAACGGATCACCTCATTTTTACTAACTTGTGCCACTCACTCTCACAACGCACATTATATCCTGCATGTCTTGTGTTCTGCTGCTAGGTTATCTGATGTGCANATGTTGTGTTTTCTTAGGCGAGTTATATAAACAACAAGTGAAGGTCACACACACGGCTTGAACGGATCACCTCATTTTTACTAACTTGTGCCACTCACTCTCACAATGCACACGCACATCAGATAACCTAGCGGCAGAACACAGGACATGCAGGATATAACATACCGGTGATCCATAGGATTGATTTTAAGGTATTAGTTATGATTTTTAAAACTCTTAATGGCCTTGCACCAGTGTATTTGTCAGACCTGATTTCCCTCTATAAACCGGGAAGAAATCTATGATCGGCCGATAAATTATTGCTCCAGGTGCCTCCGTCCAGATTATAAAGGAAGGGGGTCAGGGCATTTTCAATAGCAGGGCCTCGCTTATGGAATAACCTCCCGTTAGCGATACGATCTGTCCCATCTCTTTCTGCCTTCAAATCCGCGTTGACTAAGCTTTTTCTTAATATGTCGTTGTATCCTGATTAAGTAGGCTCCGGTAAAGTATTGTGGCACTCTAAACAGGCTTAGGAGAGCTGTAACATCTGTTTTGTCTTAATGTATTTCTGTATGTGTTTAGACGATTGGAGCTTGGTGTTTTGCGTTTCCTTTTTCTATTGTTTGTCTGGCTTTGTCCATTTAATTTCATTTTTTTTCTTTTTTTTGTATGTATGATTATCTGATGTATTGTACAGCACTTTGGGCTGCCCGTGTGGCAGCAGAAATGTGCTTTATAAGAAATAAACCAAACCAAACCAAACCAAACCAAGAGATATTCTCTATAACATTGCTTTAAATATATGTATTTGTAGGCCTACAGGACATGTTTCTGTTTGTTTTGCACACTGTGCCCCCTTAAAAAAACTGGTGCATGATGCCCTTGATCCCCAAGCTACGTCTTCAATCTAGATGCTCATCCTTGTGTCACTGAATGATGACTACAGCTGTAGCTTGGATTAACCAAAAGTGTAGAGCAGAGGTCGGCAAACTACGGCCCGTGGGCCACATCAGGCCCCCCAAGCAATTTCATCCGGTCCGCCAGGCGGTTTTTAAATGTATTTAATAACATTGCGTTTCAGTTAGGATTTTGGTGAAAATGACTAATTTGATGCAATACAGACAAAAATCCATTAGATGGTGCGAGTCTGCAATGCAGCATACTATAGTAAAAATGAAAAGAGAGGGAGACATGCGCTATTGCGTTAGCTAGACGCACATGTTTAAACGCTGCGATCGCGTCTCGTGTCTTTTGAAGCGCTGAGGCGGGAATTTCCGTTATCAAAAGCGCATCTCAAGACACTTGCGTCCAGAGCGCTTAGAAAGAGATACGGCTGCGACGTGGTTCTGCTGTTCTGCAATCGGTCACTATTGCTGAGTGCTCTAAGAGAGACTGCTTTTACTTTCACTTCTTATAAGTCCGACTTGTGAAATGGTTAACGTCATAGATATATAAGAGTTTGGTTCCAAAATGAGTTTTGGTTCTAAAATCATGTATTTTTATTGTGCCTTCCAATTCATATCAAAGTGCAGTTGCTTTTTTATTTCAAGCCACACTTACTCAAAAAATACAGCTAACTAACGCAATAAAACACAAGAAAAACATGATAACATAATAAAAAACATAAACTCTTCATATAGTTCCCGTAGTGATACTGGTGAATATGGCGTAGCTCTCAACCAATCAGATTCGAGAACCAGAATAATTGTAAATATGGCTCACAATGGATATAAATTAAATTGAGAGCGCTTTGCAATGCCAAATGTTTAACTCGTATTGTAATATTACAATGTTTTATTTTTTTAGACATGTATATTACACATCTTATTTCACATTATACACGTATAACCAGTGATATGCACAAAGGGTAGGTGCAGAAAAGTATTAGTGGTGGTCGTTTTTCTTTTCTAAATATAAAAGAGTTAGATCAGTTTAGATATTTATTGCATTTTAAAAGCCATAAATTAAGCATTTAGCAGAATTAAGTTTACACTTTTGGTTCAGCCCTCCACTACAGTCCCATTTCTCATGTGGCCCATTGGGATTAATTGCACACCCCTGAATTAGAGGAATATTTGAAAATGTCAAGAATAAAAATTATGTATACTGTAAATTATTACACTGTAAACCTGGATAAGTTGGCAATACTCAAATATTTTTTGAGTTTTAGAGATTCTTGGTTTAAGTAAGCAGAACCTTCAAATTTTGATTACTGTTAAGTTAAAGTTCTTACCAAATCTTAGTTAGTGCGACTTAAATATTTAATTGATCCTTTTTATGAAATTAAGTGGACAGAACTTAACAAATAAGTACCAAAATCACATTTTTAAGTTAACTAAACTAAATTATTTCGGTTTCTTTATTTTGCATATTCCTTAGTCTTAATATGCATAAATCAAATACCTTGACTTACGCAACCCAAAATGAGCAAGAAGAGACTGATCTCAGAATTGGCATTAGCACAGTCACTGCTCACTGGTAACATAACACATGTTACAGGTGAAATGTAGCTTCACAGAGACTAGGCACATGCACCACTCTTCTAAACAATGGTAACCACAAAACTGAAAAATATGTCAAACTTTTCTAAATATCTAAGAGAAGTGAACATTAAACACTAACAAGTCTTTAACTTTACTAAAAACATATAAAATAATCATATTTTTTAAAATTTACTCTCCTAATGCAGTCTGACGCAAAGCATGCTGGGAATTGGAAATCCTTCTTGACCAATTGTTGAATTAACATGTTTAAATTAAGTAAGGAGCATATACAATTTTTGAGTTTTAGTCAAGTTAATCAAAAATAATCATTATACTTTACTCAAAAGTAAAAAAAATGTTTCACGAACTTAAAATATTTAAGTAAGTAGAACTTTTATAACTTTTTTATAAAATTAAGTTTACATTACTTAATCTGTTTGATTATTTTGAACATTTGGGTTTACAGTGAATAATAATGTGTCTTTGCCATTTTTTTTTATATAAAAGTATTTATAAAACACAGGGTAGAAGGAATTGCATGTACACACATACAGTAGTTATCAAATTTCAGTTTGGGATAAATAAAAAAAGATTTAATTTAATGTGCGAATAATATGCGGCCCTTAACAAGGATTCGAAAACTTTATGTGGCCCTCGAGGTAAAAAGTTTGCCCACCCCTGGTGTAGAGAATAATAAGATTAATTCAATTCTGTTATCTTTCCATTCATAATCAGATAACAGTGTTACAGACAATTATTTTTTATCATTATCAATGCTCATACGTTTATAAAAAATTGATACACATATTTACAATGCTTAATAGTGCTATGAATATAATAATCTGACTATAAACCAAATAGCAGCGGCTATTTGCACTAAGTTTAAATGATACCAGTAGGTTCTGTTTACACTAAGTGAAAATAGAATTTCTTAGCGATGTGCTATTAACACTAACCGAAAAAAGCTATATTTTCTTTGGATTAAGTATAAATAGTAGTTAGATGCTATTTACTTATAGTGGCAGATAACGTTACTATTTTGCACATCAGTATTGTTTTGTATTAAACATTATGCAATAATAACAGTGTAAATCTTTTTTTATTAAATATATAAAAATCAAATACATTTTTTATTTTATTGAGAACAAATGTCTTCATGATCTGATATGTGATGGAAAAAGGCAAAATAGCAAATATAGCTTGGATGGAATCGTACCCGGTTCTCCGGCATTCATCTATTCAGACTTTGTCATATGCCACTGGAGTTGTTCTTTCATACATGTCATTCTTACTCTTTTTGGTGATATAACGGTAGCTACTTGAAAATGTCGATAGCAAACAGACATAAACAGAGATTTTGGCAAAAGTGATGTTTTTGCGTATCAACCAAGGCCATCCGAAGCTTCTTGGATATTAGCGACAGTGTCTTTCTAGGAGACCTAAGTTAAAATATATTTTTCTTATAAATATAACTTTTTCTATCGTGGGGATTCACAAAATGACTTTAACAAAACAAGAAAGTACAATTTTATAATTGAAATGAAGCAAATGAAAAAGAAAATTCTCCAACTACAACACCTCGGCTATACCTCACACATTTATTTATGTATTATTCCACTTAATTTAAGTTTATATACTGTATATAATGATTTATATAACACTGACATTCTTCCATTGTACCAATTTCAAGTTAAATAGTTCATAATACTTGTAATGTCGATAATAAATAAAAAAAGACAATACCCACAATGCACTTCCATTCTCGCGAGTGTGATGTCACCTGACAAAAACCGGGTAGGCAATGACGTTGGTTGCAGGTGCATCTCAGGTTAGCGCGCAAATTTTACTTTGTATGACAAGATGGAGAGTGGTAACGTTCCTTTACCGTAAGTTGTAATTTTTAGTTTATCAAATAAACTTGCTAACTCAACTCAACTTTATTTATATATCTCTTTTTACAATTTTCATTGTTACAAAGCAGCTGTACATGAGACATATTGACTATAAGCAAAACAATTAAAGTTATACCTGTAAAAACAAGAAAAAGGTGAAAACACAGAAGACAGACATACCCACATACAAAACACTCCACACACACAATTAGGGGTTGGCGATATGAGCTCAAATTCATATCACTGTATTTTTCACTGTCCAGTCGATATCAATATTTCGATATCATAAAGACATATGGAATCACATTTTAGTACACCTTAGTTAAATTATAGGAAAAAATGGTATTTTAACCTCATATAACTAAATATAAGTCAGGGATGGGACATAGGCCTTAAAAGACTTTTATTTAAACACATTTAATGAACACATGGTATAAAGAAAATGAAAATATTTTGCTACATGGAAAATAAGGTAACTCAGTTGTTATACACTGTAATACTTTCAATCAAATCTTTTTAAGCTTCAGCTAGTACCAACCAATACTCACATCAACTTTATGAAAGTTTGTTTTTAATTGTGCAATTGTTTTTTTTTCAAACAGTGCAAAATTTCAACATGAGGTAGAAATTAAATTAAATATTATGTAAAATAAAATAAAATACTGTATAGTACATAGGGGATAAAGAAGATTACTACAAGATTACTTTTTAACCTCGTCTTCGGGTGTGCTCCTCCTTCGGGACGATCTGTTGTATGCATTTGGGTGCATGTCTCATATTCGCAGACATGCATGGTTTTCAAGTGGTGAAAGAGATTGCTAGTGTTTCCACCTTTTGGCTGCAACAACACGGCGACACAACTTGCAGAGTATGGTTTGTTGGTCGATGTCAGAGATTTTGAACCCAAACCAGTTCCATACGACAGAGGAGCCCCCCTTTTTTTAACTAATTCCTCCTCGTGCTGTTCGACAACCTCACTTTCTGCGCGTTCGCTCATCTTTTTCACTCAAATCTCACGTTCAATCTCATGAATTCGCAAATGCAAACTGCAGTTGCTTGTGCACGCTTGATTGTTGCTGTGGCGTGTTTGAGTAACGTTCGGTGGTTTGTGCTCTATTAATTTGGACTGTTAAGGCGCTCTCTGTTTGATTACTAATGCCTGTGTAGCGCGAAGTTGAGATGACAAAAGATTAAAACATTCACCCTCGACTCCGTGTCTTCATTAGCAGTGTTAACAGTTGACAAATTGAACAAAACAATATAAATGCAAAATTAGAGTTCATGAATATATAACGGTATGCATGATATAGCAAAATTCATAGCATGGCACAAAACAATACTGGTAGTCACTTACATACCGGTATATCGCCCAGCCCTACACACAATATGCACACGTACTAACACACACAGACATAGACACACGGACGCGCACGCACACACACACACATGTCTGGTTTACTATCTCCGTAGGGACAGTCCATAGGCGTAATGTTTTTATACTGTACAAACTGTATATTCTATCCCCTATCCCTACCCCTAAACCTAAAGATCATAGAACACTTTTTGCATTTTTAGATTTAAAAAAAATATTGTTCTGTACAATTTATAAACTTTTTTGCCCATGAGGACCTCAATTTTGGTCCCCACGGTGACACGAGTCCCCATGAGTTGGTGTGCGTTCAGGTTTAGGTCCCCACCGGGATATACAAACATGAACACACACATGCACACGTGCGCACACTCACACACACAGCTATGGAAAAATAAAAGACAGAACTTCAGTACAGAGCGTTCTGTCATTGAACTGAAACATAATCACAATAAGTTTTTCCACCTGCATGATCTGTATTTAATGCTTGTAATGTCAATGTACTGTATAATCTTTAAACAACCGCGTGGTTCTTCACCTGTTTAAAAACAGGCAGCGGCCTGTAAATAGCAATAAATAGCAATATGCAAAGTATTGAAGAAGCAGTAGAAGTGAAAATAGCAGTATTTCTTAGCGATTTGCTATTTACACGAACAAAAAATAGCTGTATTTTCTTTGGATTAAGATAACGTTACTATTTGCACCTCAGTATTGTTGTGTATTAAACATTATGCAATTATAACAGAGTGTAAATTATTATATTTATAAAAATTAAAACGATGGCAACTCGTTGAGATATTAAAGACCTACACCAACCCCTAACCTTACACTGTATGAATAAAAATGAATTTTAAGTGTTAAATCAATTTTATTGAAAACAAAAGCCTTTGTGATCTTTAAAGTAATAAAATAAGATTAAAGAGTGTCTTCAACGAGAGGTGGATTAGAACCCAATCTCCTGTGCTAGGCTATACAGACCTTACACCATACGCCACTGGGCAGCCTTTTGGTTGGATGTGTTAATAGACACTGGTTTAAAAAAAACTGCAAATTTGGAGACGTTGACGTCACGTCAGGTCGTCACGTGGGTCAGACGCTCAAAGCTCAAGACGTTCGGTCAGACATTCGATTAGACAGTCGGTCGGTCGATTGGACGTTAGGTTTTGGCACGGAGTACCCGCCATATGCATTCTCTTCAGATGAGGTCCATGTGTGTGAGCCCTCTGCCTCTTGTCCACGCGTGTATTTAACTGTCACAAGCATTTAAAATTAAAGAAGCGTTCATAATACAGCAACACATTGTTGAGACAGGGCAAACAGCATATAACCGCTCTATATATGGAAGGCCGGTTGGGCCAAAACGTGTTAAACTAACGTGTTAACACATGTTAAAATGACGCGTTAACCCATAAATTACGTGTTAACACGTTGTTTTGTGCACGCACATTGGACCACGGAGCTTTACCACCATCTACTGGCATGGCGGTATTGCTCAAACAAACAGAACCAACAGACTAGGCTTGTAAATTGCAACCTTTTATCTAAAATATATTCTGAACAATGTATTTTGCGAGCATAAGTAGTCTACAACTATATCGAATGATTACATAATAATAAAAAATCAAATATTGTTTAAATGGACCTTTTAAACGCTGAATGGCATGGCCATTTTCAGAATCACAATATAAATTGTGTAAGTTGAATTGCATATTTTCACAAACACTTATACTGTAGCACATTAGACACGTTTGTTTACTGACATGTTAAAAACTAAATGAATATCAATATTCATATGTCAATCCCAATGCATACATTTTTGGTCAGTGAGCCCCTTTCATAACATCCTTAAGACTTATAAAGGCAACCTGGGTGTAGTGGCATTAAGTCAATGTTTTTACTGGTTATTTGTTATCACATATTGGTATTCACCTCTGTCTGTTTTATTTCCAGTGTATTAGTTGTTTAGGTATGGAGAGGGGGTGAGCAACAGGATGGCCAACTTTTTGATGGCCATACAGCCAAACTAACTTATGACTTGTTTGCTTGTTAAATAAACAAAAAAGAAAGCAACAGTTTTGTATGGATGATTTGCTAGGTGTAAAGAATCCACACTGACACAGGGAGAATATGCAAACTCCACACAGAAAGGCTTTCTGTCCCAGACTGGGCTCCAACCAGGGTCCGTGTACAGAAGATCTCCCGTTTCTTAAGTTATTGGTATTGGAAACTGGTTTACTGAGATATCTTTGTGCATTGTTCTGCAATGTTTTTCAAGGTTCAGTGGATCCATTAACATAATTCAGTATTGTGCTTTAGATGCACTCAAGACACATAACACCTTTTTTTCAAATTGAATCACAATAAATAACAGTGTATTATTACAGACTGTTTTCAGGTGCTGGGGTGTGTGCCTATTATGTACTAGAAAATGAATGATTTCAGCCATACACTATAACAGTCAAGCCTGCTATAGGACTAGTGTGTATGTAATATCACTTCCAAGTCACTAGAGGGACTATAGGGCTCACAGTTGGTTATTAAAGCTGCGTAGCCCGTAGTAGAAATAGGAAGCTATTGAGCCTGAAGCATGGTCTGGCTGTTTGCTCAAGAAGTTTGTGTCCTAGTTGGGAAACATGTGTTTTAAGCCTAACATCAAGTAAGTGATAGTTGTATGAAGTGAATGTTTACTTCTATAGTGTTTTGGAATTGTTATTTGTATATTTCGTTTGTTCTTTTTGTATATAGATGGACTTTTGATTACCTGCAAGAACTTCAATGCCTTTGATTGCATCTTTGGTTACCTGTATTTACCCGAGCTGTTGCCTAGATTGCCTTCTTTAATGAATGGACTTTTGGATGTAAGGAGACTTGAAAGAAGTTTGTGGAGGAGCTTAATAGTTCCTTTAAGCTACAAATACTTTCTGTTCATCATACTCATGGTTGAACAGCACGTGGACAGCAGCTAAGCCACTACTATCTTGCTTATGCTTTTATGGACATTATATGTTTAGTTTATTGTTTTTGACTTCTTTATTGGGTGTTTCTGTAAATATTGTCTATATAGGAGGTTTTGTTAGTAAATACAGTTTCATATGCAATATAAAGACACGGAGTTTGTATTTTGTGTTGAATTAAGCAATTTATAAAAGAAAATATTATTGGGGCAGTGGGTTACCTTTTATAAATTGTGTAGTCCATTATGAGTGTGTTCACCCGTAGGAGGTTATAACATGTTTAAATGAATTAGGATACAGTAAATGGGCTACAGCTAGACATAACAACAGTCTTGGCTATAGGTAATGGTCATGTTTTTCCTATATTTCTATACCTTTTATTTTGCCTTTACTGTCTGTACTAATATGTATTCACTGTAAAGCTGCTTTGCAATTCTAAATGATAAAAAGTGAATTTAATTTTTGGAATAGAATATTCACAAAGTTTTTTTTATAAATTCCACATAGTCAACACCAGACTTTGTAACAGACATCACAACCTTTAAGGATTTCCAGTCTTTATAAAATACTCATCACCAATTCATTATCACATAATTATACACTTTTCCATATTTGTACAAATGAATTAATGCATAGAGTCTCACATTTCTGAAAGGCTTTATCTCTATTCTAAATTCCAATGCCCTAAACTGGAGGTAAGGCCTCTGGGTTAGAGGTTCTGACTGAGTGGTAAGGTAATAAGTTGTGTCTCCAGAGAATGACAGGACACACACTCGGTTTTCTTTTAAGCTTCATAGTATTGCTCTTTTTTTGTGCGCATCAATGCTATTGTTGTGAATATCAATGCTTTTGGGTAGACAAACTATAGCACATGAATGACTATTTTTATCATCATATTGTAATGTTTTCAGGTTGGAATACTACTCGCAGGTCTCTGTCATACAAAGACTGTTTTTCTCTTTATCCTGTTTTTTTTCTGTTAACTACTAGTATCTTTGTGGGGAACTCGCCTGAAATAGATCAACAGTACATAGTTTACATATACATACATATTCTATGTGCATCATACTATTGTATATGGTGCATTTTTATTGTGGTTTCTGAACCTTTACGTGGCTTGCGCCAGTAACACACGTACAAGCTCTTTTCACTCACTAAGGGTTTATTCAGAAATCATAAATGACAAACATGACGACAATAGAGACAATGATAATAAACATCAGACATAAGAACTGAAAATTTATACAAATAATTGTATCTTTGTCTTTTATACGACTCAATCAACAGTTATAGTAACATCACAACAAACACCAAAAGAAGAATATAATTGTTAACTGACAATTAGGCTATATATCAATCAAGCTAACACAAAAAATTAAAGCATGAGAACAAAGTGAACAAACACACCATACTTTACACGTTAAATTAATAAACGTACACCAGTAACCTCCTACAGAAAGGTGAAGAAAACTATTCCACTTATTAACAACATTACCTGTCTGATGTTAACAAAAAAGGAGTGAAGCGCATTAGAACATGATCGTGTTCAGCTGTGCGTATATTTATATACATCACTGAAAACAGTTCCGTCTTAATTAACGATAACCCAGTTAAGACATATCATGCACTGCAATTTATTAATTGTTCTCTTTAGTATTGTGAGTGTTTTAATTCGTTTTATGTGTTTTAATGAATCTGTACTCTGGAAGCTGTAATCAAAATTCCTTGTGTGTGTGTGTGTGTGTGTGTGCGTGCTTGCAAGCATACAATACAATGTTCATTCACACTATTAATTGTGTTTCCTGTGTTGTCTGATATTGCTGATTCTAAGAGCTCTGTTTAAAATGCATTCGTATTTCCTTTGCGTTTATGTTTCTAGTGTAAATGTTTCATTTGTGTATGACATGTCTAATCGCTACCACAAATAACCACTAGATGGCATACGCGTATAAAGATTGACGTTCTTCCTCGTCACCGTTGTTAAGAGCTCCTCTATGGCGTTATTATAATGACAAATGTCGCGAGCGCATTATTACAAGGCGAGAGCACATTCTTGTCATACGAGCGCGCGAATCTCTCCGCTTGCACGCCGATTTCCTTTGCTCGTGCACAAAACTGGACGCGCGCTTTCAACTATACGCTGCTCTCTTATGAATTTTCTCTCCTCTCGCTCAGTGAGCGTGTGCGCACTCAAAATGCGTTCCGTGCGTCCACGAATCCTTCGGTACTCTTGCTCTCGAGAGGTCCTCCTGTGTGTTCCAGGCATTATAGGCTGTCAAAAGTAGTCAACCAATCAGGGATAGGCTTCCACGGCGGGCCAATGAAAACGCGACCTTTTACATGGCATCTTATTGGTTGAAAGTGACTCGACATTTTCAACGAAGCATGATGGATCCACCACGTTCTCAGGTAACAATATTAATATATTTGATGCAACATTATTAGTCAAATGTGTATTAGAAATGAACGGGGCATTAGGATGCTTTGTAGGCTACATATAAACGTCAGTTTAACTACCATGTTATTCAGACAAAACAGGCCAACACCCTCAAGTTCATGTGGTCCTCATGCATGTCCTACACTAAACATAATATTGTCAAAATAGTACTAAATTGATTACCGAACAATTTAGATTGGTGTCTTAAGTTAGCTTTATTTTAAAATAATATTTACTACAAGTAACGGTACATATCAAAACAATAATAGCACTGGAGCATTTGGAAAATCATATAATATTCTATACCTATTTGGTTATGCATTTAATGCGTTTGCAGACAGACACTGTAAGTGTTCTGCATTCAGTGTTCCAGAAGTTCAGGGCACACAACTGAACTTCTATGCAATATACCAAACGCTCCCTTACCGTTCATTTATAATATACATTTGATTAATAATGTTGCATCAAATATATTAAAATTGTTACCTGAGAACGTGGTGGATCCAGAGGCATATTAAGACCTCATGGTGCCCCCCATCCACCCACCTACCCACACGCAAGAATCCACTCATTAAAAGATTTATATATTAAATGATTTTATAAGAATGAAACTCAGCAATTTACAATTTACTATTTTACAAGAATTACACATTAACATGACACTTTTGTAGAAAAGAACACGAAAAACAACTCTTCATCAAGCATTTTTAACAATTAGGCCTACTGTAGTTAAGAGGTCGCATTTTCATTGGCCCGCCGTGGAAGCCTATCCCTGATTGGAGAGACAATTCATAAGAGAGCAGCGTATAGTTGAAAGCGCGCGTCCAGTTTTGTGCACGAGCAAAGGAAATCGGCGTGCGAGCGGAGAGATTCGCGTGCTCGTATGACAAGAATGCGCTCTCGCCTTGTAATAATGCGCTCGCGACATTTGTCATTATAATAACGCCATACTCCTCCTCTAAAGGAAGTTGCGAAGTTGGTGAGCTGGGCTGTCGTAACCGCTGGCTCTCACTAAATCCTTGGTGTTTCGAGTCTGACGCCATCAGATCCGTGGGCGTGGCTTGTTGGTTTTGACTAAATCCTTGGTGTTTCAAGTCTTACGAAACCTTTACCCTAACCCACACCCTAACCCTAACCTTACTCTAACCATCTAAACGACCTATGATTGTTAAAATCGTTTAAAAAACACTGTTGCGTGATGACGTCAGACTCGAAACACCAAGGATTTAGTGAGAGCCCATAAAACCGCTAGGTCAGTGCACGTCTACACATTAATGAATATTCACAATAAATGAAGGCGCGCATCAGTGCATTAATAGTCATAAGAAGGATTACAAGCTGTTGGGTCATTCTTCATTTGTGGTGGCAAGTGGTGTCCCTCTACTTTGCAACAGTTGAAATAAATTTTAAATACCAATAAATTATAAAATGTTTGCATGCCTGTATTCTGTAGGATAAACACAATTTGTGCACTATATAATGGTTACATTTTTGTTTTAAAATACATATTTAATTGAGTTTGAGAGATTGCATTTGTAACAAAATATGCATGTTCCTGCCATACCTCAGAGAGGTATCATGGAATGTAATTGCGACAATATAATTTTTTAACCAAAAAAGTGGTTATATTGTGAATATAGCTTTTATTTAACAAGTACAATTTAATTAAATTGTTTTTAAAAATACATATTTTGTAATATCTAAGAAAAAAGTGGTGTCCCCCAAATTCATGTCTGTGGTGTTACAACAATGGATGTCGCCCCTTTAAGAAAAGGGGGAAATTATTTTGACTACCTCCTGTGTGTAAAGGTCATTACAGGTGCTGGGGTCTGAGGGGTGCATGGTGAGTACATTCTTTCTTATTTTTTATCTTAAAGTTAGCTAAATTTCTGACAATTTCATGCGTTGCACTTTATTAGTGTCTGTGGTGTTATGCTAATAACTTGCAGATTTTACAAATTTTAATCAAAATTTTGTTAAATACATATTAATATTTCCAAAATGTCCCCTGATCTTGAAATCATCATGATGGCAGCCTCCATTTTAGAAAAGTCTGGAGTTAGGTTAATTTGTCTGTGGTGTTACGGTCTTTCCTGGTAACACCACAGACAATATAGTAACTCCACAGACAATATACAACTATAAATGTTGTATTTTTAATAAAACACATAATTGTATAACTGTATCTCTATTGTCAGGTATGGCAAAATTAACTGCTGCTGAAAAGCAGCGTCTTTATAGACAGCGCAGAGATACAGACCCAGTTCGGAGAGCAGAGCATCTTCAAAAGAAACAGCAGACCTATTTGAAAAACATTGAGTGCAAAAAAAGACGAGAATAGGAGATCTTTCAGAGAGAGGAAAGAAAGCAGCAAGGAAGAACTGGAAAATATATATGGCAGAAATACAGGGCAAGAAAGCGCAGAGAGTCACAACAGGGCACCTTGACTCAACCAGACACATCATTAAGTTCAGACATTCCAAGGAGGATACCCAGCACATCCAGGTAAGGTTTTATGACGAATAAAAGGGATTGCAACTGTAAATCATATTTTGTATGTAAATAATTAAAATTATATACTTGTTATGGCACATGGCTTAATTGTATTTTGATTTATTTCAGGCAAAAAATCCATGGAAAAAAGAAAATACACAGAAAGAGAAGGGAATGCTACCGACAACTGAAAAAGCTGCAACAAAAACTTGAAATGGAGAAAAAAAGCTGCAAAATACAAAACAAAATGTGCCCGTCTAAAGAAAAAAATGCTGAAAATGAATCCTCAGAGCCCCACAACCTAAACAATCAACATTCTTAAGGGAAGCAATGCCTCATCACTGGTCAAAAAAAACCTTAGGTTAATTGTTAAACCATTTATGCAATATAAAGTCTGTGGTGTTACTTCAAAATGTATCTGAACTTTCTTTCTTTCAGAGCCATTTAATCTTATAATTGAATGTTTTTAGACTGTAAGGTGGTTTTATCGTTTAGAAAAAACGATTTTTCACAAATCGATGCTATTGGTCAGTCCCCATGTAAGTCTGTTATTTTTACAAATTATTAACCAATCTAAAGTTGCTTGAGAGCAAATCTCTTAACTCAATTGGACACTTCAACTGTCTGAGAAGTCTCGTAACTCCACCTCTTCTTCACTCCGCAGGAGCTTCTCGGCATTACGTCTCCTGATTGAAAGTTTTTTAGACAATAACGAGTGAAAATAGTTAGGTTAGATACATTTGAGTAGGCCTGTGTCATGGGCCAAGCAGTCAAAAATAAGGGCATAGCAAAAAGTTCCCAAGAAAAGGGTTTTTTTATTTGAAAAATAATCAAATTAACATTTTCCAAAAGTAAACAAGAAAACAAAACATAAGGTTTAACTTTAACTTAAACAAAATAAACTGAGAATCTACAGAAAACTGACCTTCCTTCATCAAACAAAGAGGCACATTTATACATATGGACTAGTCCAACTAAACACACATGGGGGAAACCATTAACAAACTAAACAAGACATTTAACCCAACTATCACAAAAAGATCAATTTAAACTACTAAGCTAAATAAATACTATAATAAGTATTATGAAAATAAGGAGTCAGCAAAAGAATTTAGAAGTCCCAGCATCAATCATTTCTCCCTGGACCCTCCCGCTATCAATTTGCCAGTTAGTTGTGGCAAGCGGAACTAATATGCGGGTCCGGTGGCACGCCAGTCCCTTTACATGGACGGACCGCTCAGGAAGTGCTGGACCCCATCTCTGCTGCTCCACAATACGGTTACTTAAACTCAAAAGAAACGTATATCAATAAAGCGAAATAAATTGTGTGCACCCAACTAGTAAGCATATTGATTTTCAATAAACTATGAAATTAAATAAACTGTGTATGAGTCTTCTTTCTAAATAAATATGAAAAGATTTAAAGCAAGTAAATGTGTATAACAAGTGTGAGCGAATAAGATTGTGAAGCACATTTACCGTTCACAAAGTGTGGCACGATGATGGGCCATCACATACTCCCCCCTTCCGAAATGTCCTCGGTACGCCGGGACAGATAATCTGCAGTGAGATTCTCTTTGCCCGGAACATGTTGTATAGAGAAACGGTAAGGCTGCATGGCCAGGTACCAGCGCGTTATTCAGCTGTTGGTGTCTTTCATCCTTTGAAGCCACTGCAGAGCTTAATGATCAGTTTCAAGTAGGAACTTCCTTATATCCCTAATATTTCAAAGAGTCTAGTGCCCACTTTACCGCCAAACATTTCTTTTCCACAATGGAATAGCGGACCTCTCTAGGGAAGAGTTTTCGACTGAGAAAAGCAATGGGTCGCCGAGCATCTGTGGGACCCTGCAACAAGACTGCTCCTAGACCTCTAGCCGAAGCATCAGTCTGAAGAACAAACAGTTCATTGAAATTTGGATTGTGTAATAAAGAGTCCTTACTTAATGCAGTCTGGAGATCTTGTAATCCATCTTCTTTTGTCCATCGTAGTTGGTTAGGACTTTTTGAACCCACCATATCCGTTAACACTGCAGCTCTACTGGAGAAGTTAGGGATAAACTTGTGGTAGAATCCAGCCATGCCCAGGAACGATCGTAGCTCCTTGCGAGTCCGTGGACGAGGGCATGCTTGAATAGCCTGGACCTTTCTCACTTGAGGCTTTATGACTCCGCTTCCAACAACAAATCCCAGATACTGGGTCTGTCTCTTTACAATTGCACACTTCTGGAGATTAACAGTTAAACCAGCATTTTTAGCATTCGCAAAACCTCCTGGATATGTTGCAGATGTTGCTCCCATGTGTCACTGAAGATCACAATATCATCCAAGTAAGCAGCTGTAAATGTTAACCCTCGCAATACTTGGTCCGTTAGTCTCTGGAAACTTGCTGGTGCTCCGTGTAAACCAAAGGGAAGAAACCGAAACTGATATAGTCCCCATGGGGTCTTGAATGCAGTCAGTTCTCTGGACTGGCAGGTTAAATGGAATTTGCCAGTAACCCTTTGAAAGGTCCAGCGTGGTCAGAAATTTGGAACTACCTAGACAATCAGTTATGCGTGGCGTTGGATAAGCATCAAATTTGGTTACAGAGTTCAGGTAATGAAAGTCGATACAAAATCTGATCGTACCATCCTTTTTCGGTACAAGGACTATAGGGTGACACCACTTGCTTTTCGATGGCTCTATAATCCCCAACCCCAACATCAGGTCTACTTCCTGCTTCATAGCCTCTTGAAGACGTTCAGGAATTCGATAACTCATCCGTCATACTCCTGCTTCGGGTTTCAGCACTATATCATGTTCAACCAGGGTAGCACGTCCTGGATACTCAGAAAACACCTCAGGTACACAAAGGTCTCTCGCCTCCTGTTGACATTGTGGGGTCAAGTGACTTAAATCCACTTATCCTAATGCAGGTTGAGGCAAGTATTGATCATCCATATCCTCTTCCTCCTCCACTTTCTGAATCATTAATACAGATGTTGGATTATTGCCACGATCCGTCCACTGTTTAAGGATGTTAACATGCAAGACTCGGGTCTGTCTGTTCTGGCCTGGCGCACTGATTTCATAAGTAGTAGGACCTAGTTTCTTCTTTACCTCAAAGGGACCTTGCCACTTTGCCAACAGTTTACTGTCCTGACTGGGTAACATTACCAACACTTTCTGGCCAGGTTCAAAGCAGCGCTCACGAGCAGATCGATCATACCAAGTCTTTTGTCGAGCTTGGGCCTCTGCCATGTGAGATCGAGCCAGTACGGTCATCTTGTCCAGACGATCTCGCATCTGGATCACATAAGACACAATATTAACTGATTCTGATTCTTTTTGGGTTGCTTCCCAAACATCGCACAAGAGAGCAAGTGGGCCTCTCACCTGTCGTCCGTATAACAGTTCAAAGGGAGAAAATCCTGTAGAGGATTGTGGCACCTCTCTGTAAGCAAACAACAGGTAGGGGAGCCATTGGTCCCAGTCATTAACAAACGTCCTTAGCATTTGTTTAAGTGTCTGGTTGAATCGTTCGGTTAATCCATCTGGTTGAGGATGGTAGGGAGTGGTTCGTAGACTAGTAATGTCCAGTAGTTTGTACACCTGTTTCAAGAGGTTAGACATGAAATTAGTTCCTTGATCCGTCAAGACCTCTCGAGGAAATCCGACCCTGGAAAACAACTGTACTAGACAGGTTGCTACATATTTGGCTTGTATGGATTTCAGGGGAAACACCTCCGGATACCGGGTAGCATAGTCAGTCACAACAAGCATGAATCGGTTACCTGTACGGCTTGTCTCAACCGGCCCAACAATGTCCATTCCTAATCTTTCAAATGGCGTACTTATCAAGGGAAGCGGTTGAAGAGGCACTCGGCGCGGACCCTGCACAGAGACTTTTTGACATTGTGGACAACGTTTACAGAATTGGGTTACCTCTGTTGTCAATCCAGGCCAAAAGAAGTATCTCCTTATCCTGTCGATGGTTTTATGTTTCCCCAGGTGGCCAGCCCAAGGAATCGAATGACCCAGAACAAGAATCACTTCACGGACACACTGGGGTACCACCAGCTGTGTCTCCAAGCCCCGACGACGGTAAAGCATCCCTTTTCGAACAAATTATCTCTCTTCGGTGAACTCACCCTCATAATTAGGATTCTCACCCCCCTCTTGTATTGCCCCTTTCCAGAGAGGGACAAGGCTTGTATCCTCCTGTTGCAACTGCACTATGTTTAAAGGAAGCTTAAAATCTGGAGAGAAATCACAGACAGATTCAGCTGACAATTTAGAACCATTGTTATGAATTTTCCCGACCTTTTCTGACGGCGGGAGTGGCGAGATTTTACAGAGCTTAGGTTTCCACCTCGTCATTAAAGAAAGGTAAGTTTCTTAACAACTCTTCACGTTCTTCCCATTGACTCGCCTTAGCTCGGGTCATAACCATATTACATGCGTGGGTTGACCATAACAGATCTTGCAGTACTGGCAGGTCCTGTCCCAAAACTACAGGAAATGGCAGATTGTGGGCTACACCCACATTAAGAATGTATGTCTGTCCTCTCACCTTGACATAAACTTCGGCAGAAGGAAGTAGTTTTCCATCACCATGAACACACCGGATGTATTTCTTCTCACTGAAGTTAACTTGGGCTGGTGAAATATACTTGATCATCGATCAAAGTCTGATTACTTCCAGTATCCACCAAAGCCTGTAACTCTCTTCCATTCAACTCTACTGTTGTCAATGGTGACGATCCCTCAATTTTTGTTGGAGTGCTCATGCTACCCCTTGGCACATAACAGGCGTTATTAGTTTTCACAGAATTTCGAGGGCACCTTGGTTTGGTGTGTCCCTCCTGACCACACAGATAACATATGGGAATTCTTTTCTCACGTTCTGGAGTCATACCCATCACTCCTCTTCCAGGAATGTTTCCAGTATCCAGAACATTCCTCTGCAGCTGATGAGGGAGGTTTATTCGCCGGTGCTCTCGGCTTGTCTTCCAACACCATAGTTGAGATCCTTTATGTGCCGTCACGAACACATCAGCAAATGTCGCCACCTCAGAGGCTGCCTTTGGATCATGTTCTCGGACCCAGACCTGGAGCTCAGGAGAAAGCATTTGTAAGTACTGCTCCAGAATAATGACCTCGCCAATTTCTTCCACATTTTTACCCTTTGGCTGCATCCACTTAACATATTGCTCTTTCAACCACACATATAATTCTTTGGGACTTTCAAAAGGTTCAACATCCAATAAACGGAACCGTTGTCTATAAGTTTCCCGGTTGATCTCAAATTTCCTTAAAATAGCAGATTTAACATTCTCATATATCAGAGACTCATCCACGTCCATATGCACATAGGCTGCTCTAGCCTTACCCGTGAGAAGTGGAAGTAACCGGAAGGCCCAGTCTTGCTTCGTCCATCGGCAGGCTGCTGCAATTCTCTCGAATGTAATTAGGAAATGTTCAACATCATCAAACTCAGTGAATTTTTCCAGCTTAGGTTCTTTAAATTGGCACTGACCTGGCTCATCCGTTCTAGAGAGATCTTTCCTCCATGCTGTAGACGGAGTCACTTGCTGGTTAGAGACAGCATCTCCCTCATCCTGACCACCCAATAGATCCTCAGCAATCAACAATGGATTAAAGTTGGGAGTGGGAGTTGTCCGTGCTTGTACCTCCAACTGCAATAGGCTAAATTGATGTTGCAGGCCTTTGGAGCGACGTTCTTGTTCTTGTACTTCCCGAACATCCATCTTTGCCATGAATGCTCTAAACAAGCCAGTCAAGTCTGCTAATGTCGGTTATTTTCCTTCAGCCTCGGATTGAATCATTTCACTCACTTCCCGTGAGACCATATCTCCTTCCAGTTCTCGGATAGCATCATGCACCTCCACTGGAGCAACCCTTGCTGCTGCTTTCCGACCTCCTCGATTCATAACACTGATTATTCACAGTAGAGAAAAAAAATGGGGTAAGTTAAGATTGGGAAAAAATTATTTGGAAACTATGCCCTTTACTAGTAGGCCACCATATGTCATGGGCCAAGCAGTCAAAATAAGGGCATAGCAAAAAGTTCCCAAGAAAAGGTTTTTTTTATTTGAAAAATAATCAAATTAACATTTTCCAAAAGTAAACAAGAAACCAAAACATAAGGTTTAACTTAAGAAAACGAGGTCAACAAAATAAACTGAGAATCTACAGAAAACTGACCTTCTTTCATCAAACAAAGAGGCACATTTATACATATGGACTAGTCCAACTAAACACACATGGGGGAAACCATTAACAAACTAAACAAGACATTTAACCCAACTATCACAAAAAGATCAATTTAAACTACTAAGCTAAATAAATACTATAATAAGTATTATGAAAATAAGGAGTCAGCAAAAGAATTTAGAAGTCCCAGCATCAATCATTTCTCCCTGGACCCTCCCGCTATCAATTAGCCAGTTAGTTGTGGCAAGCGGAACTAATATGCGGGTCCGGTGGCACGCCAGTCCATTTACATGGACAGACCGCTCAGGAAGTGCTGGACCCCATCTCTGCTGCTCCACAATACGGTTACTTAAACTCAAAAGAAACATATATCAATAAAGCGAACTAAATTGTGTGCACCCAACTAATAAGCATATTGATTTTCAATAAACTATGAAATTAAATAAACTGTGTATGAGTCTTCTTTCTAAATAAATATGAAAAGATTTAAAGTAAGTAAATGTGTATAACAAGGGTGAGCGAATAAGATTGTAAAGCACATTTACCGTTCACAAATGTGTGGCACGATGACGGGCCATCACAACCTGTTGTGTTAAAAATTGATAGCTGTAATGCTTTGGTGCAGAAGGAAGCCCGTGAGCCACGAAAGTAAGTTTGCGAGCAGATTCGGCTAATTTCCACCTATTAGACAGCCTAGTCAGCTCATCGTTTTTTGTATTACATCACTTATAGTTCTTAAACCTTTAAAATAGAGTTTCGGAAGATGTATTTAACCACAGTCGTTAGCTTTGGTTAACGATTGAAGCCTTTTCTCTTGTCAAGAGGCTCAAAGCGACCGCCGACTTTATTTGCGTGCAGATTAATTTCCGCCTATATTAGACAGCCTGTTTAACGTTTTATTTTGGTATTGCATCACTCATAGCTCTAACGTTTAAAATAGAGTTTAGGAAGATGTATGTTACCACAATCATTAGCTTTCATTAGCTCATAAAGCCTCGTCTCTTGTAAAAAGGCTCAACGCGACCGCAGATTTTGATGAACACTGCTGACAGCAGCGACGTCTGTGTCCGTACCATTCTTATCAATGACAGCGTAATCTCGTATCTCCCTGCTCCCAAGTCATAAACCTTGTATCTCCGATTAAACATGGCTTTGGGGAAATGTTGTGTTAGTGTTGGTACACAACAGTATATGATAGCAATATAAGGTATAATACCAACTTTAACGATACAATGTTTAATAACTCAAAAAATATGCAGTTTTTTTAATTTCCTGAAAAATAATGGTTTGGAGATGCGAGGATTCCGCCCGTGTTGATGGGGTCGGTACTGAAATCTTCTGGACTGTAGCTTGTGACGGTGCAGAAATTCCGGATCTTCCTTTCTTAAATTTCTGCCAATCTGTGTTATAATGGAAACTGGAAGTGGATGGGCATGTCTAACCGGATATAAAGCAAAAACCCACGAGGCAGAGAAAAAAAATAAAAATAATATAAAAGAGTGTCACTGGTAGAGTCACAATGGTCTGAGCGCACAGAAGTAGCAACGAGTGCAGGAGTGTCGTAAAGGTGCAGTGTGAGAAGAAAACACGCAATGCGCTGTTAAGCAGACTAACTCACCAAAAGCTGTTCACCATGTCTTCGAGAACCCAAGTGCAGTGTGAGATGAATCACGCCTGGCGCTGGTAAGCGGACTAAACTCACCAATGCTGTAGCCCAGTGGTCACCATCCCTGCTCCTGGAGATCGACCGTCCTAAAGATTTCAGCTCCAACCCCAATCAAACACACCTGAACTATCTAATCAAGGTGTTCAGGTTTGCTTGATAATTACAGACAGGTGTGCTGAAGCAGGGTTGGAGCTGCAGTCTGCTGGACGGTCGATCTCCAGGAACAGGGTGGGTGACCACTGCTGTAGCCTGTCTCTCCGTCAAGCCGCATGTTACTAAACACGCCTGTGCTGACTAAAGACTGTTACCAAACGTTCCTGTGCCTACACGCAAATGCTATCAGAAGTGCCCTGCTGGAAGCCAAGTTTTACCAAATGAGCCACATGCTGGAAAGTGGATTGATTTACATAAAGCCTTTCACTGTGTTTCGGAGACCGAGTGCCTGGGGCCGGGAAAACGGAGCTGCCTACCGCTAAACGCCAGTGGCCAACGCCAAGCAACAAAAACCTACCCTTCAAAGCAGGTGAATCACTACCCACTCATACCCGGGGTTTTCCTCCCTGCCATATGCCCACCATTACTCCCTATTCCCTTTTATTTTTTGTTTGGTTGGTTCGTTTGAACCTTACATTTATGTTCTGGCCGAATATGTTGGAAATGAGTCATGTTATTAAGTAATTACGTTGATTGTGTTTGATTGCGCTCAACATTATTATTGTAAATGTTGTTTTTTTTAATGCTAGATAAAGAATGGTTAAATTTACTATCTTTGTCCTGTTTTTCTTCATATGTAATGGTGGTTTTTTACTCCGACTGTGAGTTATCTTGGGTTTAATTTAATATTTGACAAGTTAATCTTGCCTGGCACCCGAACTAAAATTTAATTACTTTCAGAAGTGACATGTGCTGAACGTGAACCTAAAAGTTAAAACAAATAGGGCCTCTACTCCATTACAGAGTGGCGTCCGAACAGGGACCTGAACATTAACACTTTATCACATGAACATGCTCATTTTCTGAAGCTACTGGTTAAAATGTGTCACGGTCCCACCGTCTTGTTTATGAAATTCTAGTCGTGTGGTGGGATCGGGGCAGAGTTCTTGGGTTTTATGTGGGAAGACCATGAGATGTTTATGCCTCTCATGTGTTTTTCCAGTGTCTCGTCTCTGTTCCCGCCATCTCGTTTCCTCGTTATCCTTCCCTAAGTGTTTGATTACCCACACCTGCCCTGTGTCGTTATCCCTCGTTTGTGTTCCCTATATATACCCTCTTGTTTCTTTGTCCTGTGCTCGTTCGTTGTTCTTGTTCCTGTCCGTACCAGTGTTCAGTTTAAATATTCCTAGTCAAGTCAAGTCGAGTTTTGTAAGTCTGTTATTTAGCGTTTGTCTAGTGTTGTTCAGTTTACCCTGTTTTAGTTCATCTGTGTTCTGTCTGCTGCATGTTATCTTGTTTTCTGGGTTTTTCCCCATCGTGGGTGTTTTAGTTTCTGTTTTTGTTTCTTTGTTAAAATAAAGTATCTGTTAACCCCTTCACTGCTGCCTGCATTTGGGTTCTTTCTGCCTATTCCTGACAAAAATGTCTGTGAATTTATGCATCTTGAAACCTGAAGTGTTTGAAAATTGCTGAAAGGTACCATTTATTGTGGCTGTTCATACTTTTGGTTTATTTTGTCCTTTCTTACCCCATACTACCCCTTAAGCCCAATAATGCCCTTTTTTGGTCCCTTGCTGCCCAAGGTCCCTATGCCCATTTAATCTGTTTTGTTATTTTCTTCCTATATATCTTGCCCAAACCTTACAAAATTCCATACAAATATGGCGGCTTCTCATCCTCCTCCCCATCCACTTTTGTGGATATGGAACCCTTAGAAGCCCCAGACGTTGCAACTCCAGATTGGTCATCTGCCCAACATTCACAATTTCGTCCTTCCCTTCGCCATCATACTCCATATGCCCCAGCCCAGTTCAGTCCTATCCAAACAGACTTTCCTGGAGCTCAAGTAAGGTTTGCATCTTCGGTGCTGACAGGAAGCACTCCTATCCAAACGCTTACCATGGAACGAGAAAAGGAACAAAACAATGATCAAATGCAGGTTTGTACCTCACTAGAAACCTCATCGTTATCCTCAGGAGTCCCACAGGAACTGCCTGGATCACTCTCAAACCCTAGAAAGGGAACTCGACAAATTATTAACCAAGGACAAGGAAACTGGGATAATCTGTTTGAGGCCATGAAAAGACAGTATACAGCGATCAATGATTTAGCACAGGAGCATAAAGCAGCAGCCCATCACGATAAACAAATCACGGATATGCTTATCAAAATGGAAGCTAACCATAGGAGCATTCTCAATAAAATCACTTCAGTTGAACACCAAAGACTGAGTGACACAGATAAATTGATCAAAGATGTTAAAGATATAATGGGGGAACTAGAAAAAGCTAAGATTACCATGCTCGCAGAAGCCTGCTTTATGGTTGAACAACTACAAGTGGAACTTCACAGAGACATTAAGGATATTCTTTCAACCTTCAAAAATGTTCAAGATCAACTCACTAGCAAATGTGAACACTGCATTTCCCAGGTTGAAAAGTTAGCGAAACAAGTGAGTATCAATCTAAACCGAAGACTCCCAAGCTTCAAGAGGAGAACGCGGTGTTACAAACCAAAGCATCATAACAACCTACCTCTACCCCTCCTAACTCCATACCCCTTGCAGACTCTGCATCAGCGCTTTCACCGACAAGAGTTTGTAAAAGTGATCATCTAAGATTAACATTTCCCACATTTGTAAAGATGTCAGATGACGTTGATCCTCTTTTGTACTTGACTCGTTGTCAATATTTCCTAGCCTTGCATCCCCTCACAGAAGCGGACCTCCTGGCCACGTTTCGCAGTGTACTGCATGGCACTGCTCGTGATTGGTGGGATGTAGCCCGTTCTCCAATAAAGTCATGGAGTGAATTCGAGTATGGATTTCTTTCAGCCTTCCTCTCTGAAGATTATGAGGACGAGTTGGCTGATAGAGTGAGAACCAGGACACAAGGAGAACTGGAAACTATTAGAGACTTTGCATTCTCATACAGAGCTCTTTGCAAATGCTGGAGACCTTTTTTAAATGAAGAGGACATAGTCAAGCTGATTCTCAAAAACATTAAACCCTACCTGGCCAGCCACCTACGTGGGCGAGTCAACACAGTTGATGAGCTCGTGAAACTGGGACATCAATTGGAGAATGATCATGCTCAACAGTTGCAAAATGAGAAACTGAGGAATTACAGACAACCTACAGTTGCACAAAAACCTACCTCTAACCAGACGATGGAGAAACCCAAAGTGCAATGTTAGCGGTGCAAAGGTTATCACTCCCCTGGAAATGGCCATAATTACAACTCATTTCCTCCAAACCAGCCTTTTGGACAGAATGCCCATGGCAAACATTTTGGACAAGTACTTAAGTCAGGCGATTCTTCGCGTCAGCCTGCTACTTCAAATACAATATCTACTGTGTCTGCAATGAATGCCTCTCCAGCGTTCTTGAATCCCAAAAAGAAAACACTTTGTGCAACCAAAAGGTCAAAGTTGACTTTAACAATTCAAGCAGTAGTTCTTTCCATGGAAACCCTTGCTTATGCAATGATCTTAGGATTGAATTTCATGTTTCATAGTGGACTCCAAATAATGTAGTTGACAATATGTACTCTCTTAAATCTGACCCGGAAGAAAAGTTTATTTTCCAACCAGACCAGCCCAGTGTACCTATTGGGTTGTCAGCAAAGCAGAAGAAGCAAGAGCAGAAGCAAATCAAGCAATGCCCTTTTCTCTCTCTGCTTAGCTCCATGCCACCTCCTCGGTTCGAGGAACCACAACCATACCTTCTTGATGACCAAATGCTAATCAATAAGCTGGTTACTGAGGCTCATTTACTGTACCTTCCAATGGGAAGCTACAATTGCAGAAAATCTTTGATTCTAACCCCCAAGTGTGTACCCTTCATCCTGGCCGAACTACTGTCGTGACTTTACGTCACCCACCCTGTGCCAATTAAGCAACGACCTTATCGTTTGACCCCAGCTAAACAAGCAATAGTAAAAGAACAGCTAGAGAAAATGTTACAAGCCGACATTGTGGAACCTTCTCACTCAGCCTGGGCATCACCGGTTGTTCTAGTTCCGAAGAAAGATGGCAAAATGGACCAACACTTCATAGATCTTCAAACAGTTCTCCAACGATTACAGACCGCCGGCCTGACTATTAACCTAGAAAAGAGCAAATTTTGTCGGCAAGAATTGTTATTTCTTGGACATGTGGTAACTATCCATGGTGTCGCAGCAGACCCAAGTAAAGTTACAGCCATTAATACCTACCCAGTACCCCGTAACCTCAAAGAAGTACAGCGGTTCCTAGGATTAGCTGGTTGGTACCACCGGTTCAATCCCAAATTTCTAAAGGATTGCTGAGCCAATAAATTCACTGAAAAAGAAGGATAGTACTTTCCAGTGGACATCCGAATGCCAACAAGCATATGAAAAACTAAAAAAAGTGTCTTGCCTCACCTCCCATTCTCGGACATCCTAATCTCGAACTCCCATTCATTGTATATACGGATGCTATATACACGTTAGTTTCACACGTTTTGGCCCTTCTGGCCTTCCATACTCTATAATGGAAATGTACTGTATTGTGATTTTTTTCCGATGATGTTGCTTTATAAATCAGGATTTTAGCAGCAGTTAAAGTGACTGCTGGTGGAATTCAATTGTAAAATACAGTATAATGTGACAAATCAGAGAGTAGAAGAAAAACAGAAATCAAGTGCTAACATGAGGCAAACACGACGTGGTGATGTCACAAATATGCTAAGTAGTTTGTGACGTTATATATATGTATATATTCTTCATACTTCATTGTTATACATATTGTCTATCTTGCTACTGTATACATATGATATAGCCTAGAATATAAATAAATCTGATAATCAGATCTTATTCTGATACCTTCAGTGCATTTTTATAACTTGCCTACATTTGAACTATTGTGAGCCTTTAAAGGAACTGTAATAGATAAATAAACAAATTAAATCAAAAAGAAAAAACAGATATAAGACTGTTACGTCCTAGTATAAGTGGGGGATGTGTTTGTGTAGTGTTGTTCTGTGTTCTCTCTCTGTCTCCATTTCTACCTGTAGCTTTCCTGTAGCTCAGTGGTAAGAGCATTGCGTTAACAACGCAAGCTTGTGGGTTTGATCCCAGGGATTGCACATACCTATGTATAAATGTGTAGGATAAAGCAATGTAAGTCGCTTTGGATAAAAGCGTCTGCCAAATGTAAATGTTGCTCTTAGGATCCTCCTATTGGTTAACTGGTTCATCAGTTATATTCAACACACCTGGGAGGCATCAAGGTTCTGCTTATGAAGCCTTGGAAGAAGAGAGAGGAGGGAGGGATCTTGTGGGAAGATCTCTCGAGAGCGATCTCTGGAGGGGGATCTAAGAGACCCCTTTCTCTCACTGTGATTTTGTGTACTGGTAGTGGTGGTTCAGAACCTCATATGTGTTTTAAGCTCCTTTTTGTTATGGTAGTCCGTTGACGTACGGATTCTGAGCTGGACAGAATCTTACCAGAGGATTAAGAAACGGAAGTATGTCACGTGACTTAGATTTGTGCATCACGTAGGTGCTGGTTGTTAAACACATTAGGTAAGGAGTGTTTGCCACCCCATGTACTTTTGTTAGCGAGAGTAGGTTTATTTGAGGGCATTATCTATGCCGAAGATTTGCTATCTTGTAGATGGTTTAGATAGCATGGGTTTTGTTAATTTATTTTATTTAGCGACGCTTATGTTTCTTTTCCCTCCGTGTGTGGAACCAGTGTCCATACTTGTGAATACAAGCTATTCTTTTGATACACTTGAACTGTTTTTATAAATAAACCTTTTATTATAAAATGTTACCCTTTTGTTTGTGTTGCTTTTAAACAAACTTGTGCTCAGAGCTAGTTATACTTTGATAAAATGCCATGTTTATGTACGTCCCTTCATACCCCTAGACAATAAACCACTAAGGGGACGTAACAAAGACATCTAATTGTAATGGGAGATTGTTACTGTGAAATAAAATTAGTCATTCCGTGAAATAGATTTTTGGTCAATTCCGCCCACCCCTAGCATCTATTACTTACAAATGGCTAGATTTCACTGTTTGTTTTTAATATAACACTGCACACGAGAATTTCCAAGACAGTAGTAATTTAGCCTTCCATTGTTTATCAATTTACACCAAAATATCACAGATGTAAAGTTAAAAAAAAATTGAATAACGCAGCAATTACAGAATGGACACAATAACAGGGTGGACAAAAAACAACAGCAACAATTTGTGCTGTATTCACAATGCACAGCCTCAAACTGCCTCAATCAAACTGCTCGCAACAAGTGTGAGTTATTTTCGCAACTTATTATGCATAAATGTTCAGACACACACATTATAATGCCCGTCTTGGCGAGTATACACGTAAGCACAGTCGGTTGTCTTCAGTTAGTAAATGTGAACAGCATCTGTAATAAGTGTTATTCCTTATGTTTCTGAAACGCGTCATTAAAACCGACTAAAACTCTGCGAATACGTAAAGCATGTCTAAAGAAAGTCTACTTTTAAATGACCCAATTAATATGAATATTCTTTGATTAGCCTACGTGATCACATCCTCGCGCAG
The DNA here is from genome assembly GCF_024868665.1 of Triplophysa rosa. NCBI lineage: Eukaryota > Metazoa > Chordata > Actinopteri > Cypriniformes > Nemacheilidae > Triplophysa > Triplophysa rosa. Next base: position 157,247 of record NC_079903.1, read on the forward strand.
AGCGCTCTATTTCACATGATCTGCACAAACTCCAAACAATGGCACAACAAAACAGCAAGACTCTTCGTCAAATATGTTGATTTTACTGCGCGTTTGGTTGATGATACTCTGCACGTGTGTGGCGGATCTTCAGTTCTAAACGAAGAGGAAAGGTTTACATTCCGTTTAAAAAATCACCACTCCGAGGATAAACGGTTTCATTGTATAGAGCGACTGCATCAAGAGGAGCGCATTCTTTCTGACAAGTATTGTATCTTTCTGTCCTTACTGTTTACCATGGTGTTACTATAGTAAATGTGTAGTAACCATGGTTTTTGGGCAAAGTTTTTGTCAGAGCTTTTGTTATTCTTAATTTTGAACATATTTTTCATTTTTACACCAGACATATACAGTATATCGGTTCAAAATATCGGTTCCCTTTCTGTCGGTCTCTTGACGTTGTGTCGAGCCGACAGATGGGGTTCGTCCCTGAGAACTAATCGCTTCTGACTTCATTAGAAAAGGCAAATGAAAATTGGCGAATGAAATTTGCATTCCAGACTCCGCCCCCGGATATCCGGGTATAAAAGGGAGACGGCGTGCCTCATTAATTCACCTTTTGATCTTCGGAGCCTTCGCTCATGATCAACAGACTTCGCTACAAGTAGCAACTACAAGACTGCTGGTTCTACGACGTGGTGCAGCGGACTGTCCCTTCCTGCGGCGACTTCCCCTGGGCGTCTCGGCGGTTCCAGAAGTGTTTGAGTTTTTTCTCTAAAAGAGCAAATTTCTCCAGCGTGGCATGTCCCGCTGTTCTCGTGGGTGCAACACACTCATCGAGGAGGGGGACGGACACGATGTCTGCTTCCAGTACGCTGGAAGGAGTAGGTAGGAAGTGGTCTCTGTAGTGCATCCCCCGCTCGAGGAAGTAGCGCTTACCCAGTGGCCTCACGGTACCAGGCGGCTTCTCGCTGTTAGAGAAACAAGGCCGCCGCCTGTGAGGCCGAAGGCAGGGGCCTTCCCACCTTTCAAGTAAAGCTCTGGGACCCCCTACCTACCCACTGGTAGGTTACAATTTCACGGTAGCGCTCACGGCTGACACGCCCAGGCCAGTCACCATCGCTTCGCTAGAGATTGTGACAGGGCACAGTGTTGTGGCGTTTTCCATAGGAACCCCATCTGTCGGCTCGACACAACGTCGAGAGACCGCCAGAAAAGGAACGTCATGGTTACGGATGTAACCTCAGTTCCCTGATGGAGGGAACGAGACGTTGTGTCCTTCTTGCCACAACACGTGCTGCCCACTGCAGCAGTCGTGAGAGGTCTCAGGCTCCTCAGAACTAAGGTGAATGAATACGCCCTTTTCACATGACGTCACGCATATTCCGTTCTGCTGCGAAGCAGTGTATCGTTACTTCCGCTAACACTCCAGTTCATAAGGTGGCGGTAATGCACCTATAAGCTGGTTTGCCCAACCACCAGTAAAACTCAAGAAGACGAAGTTACTTCCGCTAATCCGCTTACACCTCTGAATGGAGTTTACCAAGTCCCTTGCACATCTGCCACAAAAACGGCTAGATGATGTATAACGTCTTGCAGACAAATTTTTGCTGACGGCAAGATCAAAGCTAGAGAAAGGATACAAATTGTTTGTTGAACAGTACCTGTTTGATTATGAAGGTAAGTGTTTTGTTTTCTTTTTGTGTTAGCGAAGGTGTTAGGATAAGTACTTGAATACGTGTTCTGTCAGTTTTTTTCACTGTTGTTAAATTCCTGCATGACGGCAAAATGGAAGTTCTTCTTCTTCTTGTTTGTAGCAAGACGGATGTTATGATACACTGCTTTGCGAAAAGGCGGAAGTTAAGTGACGTCATTGTGAAAAGGGCCTATTGAGGTACGCCGTCTCCCTTTTATACCCGGATATCCGGGGGCGGAGTCCGGCATGCAAATTTCATTCGCCAATTTTCATTGGCCTTTTCTAAGAAGTCGGAAGCGATTGGTTCTCAGGGATGAACCCCATCTGTCGGCTCGACACAACGTCTCGTTCCCTCTATCAGGGAACTGAGGTTACATCCGTAACCAAGACGTTATCGGGCTACTTGATCTGTAATAATTGATATCGACATCGGCCCTGAAAAACGCACATCGGTCGACCACTACTATATTAGGGGTGTAATGATACACCAGCTGTACGGTTCGGTTCAGGTCACGGTTTTAGAGCCACGGTTCGGATCGGTTCTGTTTAATGTGGAGACAGGATTCATTGCATGGCACCAGCAATGTTAAAGTGCCACGAAATGGTGAGGAAGAACCCAGATGCAGGCAGCCAATAAGGGGTTAACACAAAAGGTTTATTTAATAATAAAACAAAAAAACCCACGATGGGGTAACAAAACACTATAAACAAAAGACTTTCAAAAGGATAAACAAAAACTTCCCACAAGGGGGAAAACGAGAACTAAAAATCATAAACAAACCAAACACACATAAACGGGCAGGGCAAGGCAAGGCAGGAATACGAGAACCAGGCGTTCACCAAGGGGTAGACTAATGAGACATGACATGACTGGACAGGACTAGGGATGGGTACCGAGAACCGGTACTTTTTTGGACCGGTACATAATTGGGTCAATACCAGAGTATCGATAAGCTTCATGACAAACGATACTGTTATCGATACTTGCGTTGTTTTATCTCTGTGTATTCGGGTGTTAAATGGCAAATTAGAGGCTGCTGCCTGTCATTTTCCATCCCTGAATGATGTCCGAATGGCCGAAGTTTGCTCGACGTATGTGTGATATCTAGGGCCATATGATTTCCGCGATGTATTTGTAATCTGCTTGTTTTGTGTGTTTATGAGTGAAAGAGTGGCATGGTTGCGCTTGTGGAGCTTTCAGTGTCCGCGTTTCGCAACTAGGAAGCTTCCGTCAAACACCCCTTTGCGGCAACCCGTCAAAATAAAAGTCCTTAATTTGAGAACAAGTTATAACATTGTTTTTAATAATTCGGCGTACATTTACTTTAGTAAATTGAAGTAAATGTGCTAGTAAAATTATAAAAAATAATAAAAAATAGTACATATAATTTAAAAAAATTACTTGATTAGAAAATAGTACTTAAATTTATGTAGACCTAAAACCAGAAAGTAAAAAGAAATATGGTCTACCAGCCAAATAACCATAGTGATGTAAAGTAAATATGTTGAATTACATTATGATGTGCTGCTATGCACATGCTAAGTGCCGTAAGTGCACGTTTTGTTTTGTGGCATTTTCTGTTTGCTCAGGAGCATTTGTAAACTGCAGTTCTAAAGCTCAGCTGTAATAAAGAAACTTAACATGTTCTTTTCATCATTCAACCTTTTCACATCATGTGTTTTTGCATCAAATTACAGAGCGTAGTATCGATATCGGTATCGATATCGATCAAATCTTAACGATACCCATGCCTACTGTAGACATGCCTGGACGCTGGCTGCGCGCCCCCCTCCACTACCTCTTCTTCTTTAACCGGGCCGCATGGCCAGTGGTTGGTTGCGAGGTAGCGGTGGGGGGCGTGGCTAGCTCCGCACCGGAGGAGTCCGTAGACATCTCCCCGGATGCCCTCCTCCCCCGCTTGCCAGCCATGGGAGGGTCAGGAGCTGCCGAGCTTGAGGTGCGCCTGGTCATGGTCAATGCTGCCTGCTGGGTTCTTTCTAGGTCAATTCATTCTGTCACGAAATGGTGGGGAAGAACCCAGATGCAGGCAGCCAATTAGGGGTTAACACAAAAGGTTTATTTAATAATAACAAAAAACCCACGATGGAGTAACAAAACACTATAAACAAAAGACTTTCAAAAGGATAAACAAAAACTTCCCACAAGGGGGCAAAACGAGAACTAAAAATCATAAACAAACCAAACTCGCAGGGCAGGAATATGAGAACTATGGAGACTCACAACAACATACGAGGGACATTGAACAATGAACCGACACAGGACAGGAAAAACAGAGGCTTTAAATAGGGGATTATACACACGAGGGATGATAACACAGGGAGGTGACAGGGATCAAACACTAAGGGGAAGCTAATTAGGGAACGAGAGGGCGGGGCTTAGAGACGAGACACCGGAGAGAACACATATTATGTCGTGACAGACAATAATATGCTTCTCTCCACACATAACAAGAGGTTCTGCCATGACATAAAGAACACTAGATTCACTTTTAACTTAATAATAATAAAAATAACAACAATGTAACTTAATAACTTTATCTTTAATAACTTTATACACTGGCTTCACATTTCTCTATGAAAGAAATTAATTTGTGTGTATAATATTTAGAAAAAATACAGCTCTTATTAGTTTTTAACAGTGTTCTTACTACTATTTAATCAAATACTGTATAAAGAAATAAAAAAAAATGCAATATAGCCCTAACTGTGCGTTCAGACCGCCGCCGTCAAGAGTGTCAAAAATCGCTCTGGCCGCCCTGCCAACAACGCTGTAGAAAGATTTGTGGACGCTCTGGTGCTCTGACGTAGACCAAAGTTTACAGGGCTGTGTTCTCTGGAATCCTCTCAAGCGGTGGACTTCTACGTTCCGATTGGTTTCCGCCGAACCGCGTCATAGCAAATTACCTTAAAGCTGATTTCAACTCTCCTCGTCGCCCTCAACGGCCAAGACGTGCCACTGCTCGCTGCTGGCTCACATTGAAAATGAATAACTTCCGGCCACTTTGACGCTCTCGATGGCGGCGGTCTGAACGCACAGTAAGGCAAAAATGATGCGTGACGCCACAGTACAACAATAACAATACATTATTTTAGCATTAAATACATTAATGAGCAAAACCTCTTCAAGAACCTCATCAAGAAGCCCATTTCACTGAAGATAGATTAAATAACTTGTATTAGTTTTTTCCGCACAGCCATACGTTCTTTCTGGTCAATGTAGTGCAAGTTATAGATAAAAGCATATTGCGTTTAATCATATGCTTTGAAGGATACAATAAAAGTCGATCAACGGTTCCCTCGGTGTAGGAAAGAGTTATTGACAGCGTGATGCGATCGATTCCCACTCACACATACAGTATGCAATATAAGCATATAACATGATGTCTAAATGTAGTTTTATTTGTTTCTCTGAAGTTTATGATGAGAAATAAGGATTTACTCAGCAGAGGAGTGATTGAGAGCACGATGCGATTGTTTTACCCTCTCAGCAACATACAACATTACACATCATTTAGACACTTTCAACGAGAATTTGTTACTTTTTCCTTTCAATCCTTGTACATTTTGGCCATTAACACTGCACTGTCTTCACATTAATGAGCGTGATCAACGGTTGCTGCTTCAGCTTTCGAAGTGAATGTTCTAACCAGTGCCGGGAAAAAAGTCAGCTACGCACCTCTAGAGTAGCTGACGTTTGCGGTGGACGTGGCCGGGGAAGCGGGGGGGGGGGGTTTGTGGTACGCCATGAGAGTTTCGTGGTTCATATCGAGGGAACTGTATCGCGGATCGTTCGGTTCGAATATCGTTACACCCCTATACTATATATACATGAAATAACAAATGGGCAAACAAGAAATACCTGACGCTAATTAACATTGAACCAATAATCAAATAAACTACAAAGAACTACAACACTAGACAGGAAACAGGAACTATGGCATACAAACTAAAAGTCCACAATAATCTGGGTAACACTCACATGGATCATGACAGTTGTTAAGTAAAACTACACATTTACACACATTAAGATAATTTACAAGTCCACCCAGATAATGTAACTGGGATATCAGGTTGACCGACAATAGGACCTCTTAAACCATGAGTACACACAATAAACATGCACAAGAGTAATTAAACACAGATCACTTCCGAGTCCTTATATACCAAATCATGACCTCCTAAACCATGATTATACACACAATAAACATACACAACGCTGGATCACATACAGAAACCATACTGACTGAGTCCTTATACACCAAATCATGACCTCCTAAACCATGATTATACACACACAATAAAAATACACAACGCTGGATCACATACAGTGACCATACTGACTGAGTCCTTATATACCAATGGTGATATGGGGATCACTGTGAACGTTAACCCGCCAGCCGCAGGCTCACGGACTGTTCACGCCCCGTCTCGCTCGTCTGACCATCCCTTAAAAGACGGTCCAACCCCGTCTTGTTCCTCCGCCATGTACTCAGAAGTGCGTGAGGAAGATGAGATGTCGATCACAGCATCGGAGGGCGATCTTTTGGCATCCGACCCCGACGATTCCTCGGAGCTCCCTCCCCCGGGGGGTCGAGCCCAGGAAGAGGCGGACGTTGAGATGTCAACCATGCTTTTCCGGGCCGCCGTGAGCATTGGGCTGCAGTGCACAGCACCGCCTTTACCCCAGCGCTCGCAGTTGGATACGTGGTTCCCGGGCTCCGGTCCCGTTCTTCCCGGAAGTGCATGAGGAGCTGAGTAAGACTTGGAACGCGCCCCTCACAGCCCGTTCCAATCAGAAAGGCTCAGTCGCCCTTACTTCCCTCGATGGTGGGGCGGCCAGGGGCTATGTCGAGATCCACCTCGTCTGTTACCCGATCCGTGACGGCAGTGACTACGGCCCTGCCGCCCGCTTCGGTTAGCACCGGGGGTGATATGGGGATCACTGTGAACGTTAACCCGCCAGCCGCAGGCTCACGGACCGTTCACGCCCCGTCTCGCTCGTCTGATCATCCCTTAAAAGACGGTCCAACCCCGTCTTGTTCCTCCGCCACGTACTCAGAAGTGCGTGACGAAGATGAGATGTCGATCACAGCATCGGAGGGCGATCTTTTGGCATCCGACCCCGACGATTCCTCGGAGCTCCCTCCCCCGGGGGGTCGAGCCCAGGAAGAGGCGGATGTTGAGATGTCAACCATGCTTTTCCAGGCCGCCGCGAGCATTGGGCTGCAGTGCACAGCACCGCCTTTACCCCAGCGCTCGCGGTTGGATACGTGGTACCTGGGGTCTGAGCGCGGCTCCAAGCCGCGCCCAGCGCCGGTCCCGTATTTCCCGGAGGTGCATGAGGAGCTGAGTAAGACTTGGAACGCGCCCCTCACGGCTCGTTCCAATCAGAAAGGCTCAGTCGCCCTTACTTCCCTCGATGGTGGGGCGGCCAGGGGCTATGTCGAGATCCCCCAGGTGGAGCGTGCTGTCGCGGTGCACCTGTGCCCGCAGACAGCGGCCACCTGGAGGGCTCGGCCTAGACTCCCATCCAAGGCGTGTAAGTTTTCGGCATCGCTGGTGTCGAAGGCTTACACGGCTGCGGGTCAGGCCGCCTCCTCCCTCCACGCCATGGCCATCCTGCAGGTCCATCAGGCCAAGGCGTTGAAGGAGCTCCACGAGGGCAAGACCGACCCAACGGTAATGCAGGAACTCCGTACCGCCACCGATCTCGCTCTACGGGCGACTAAGGTGACGGCACGGGCCTTGGGTCGGGCGATGTCCACCATAGTGGTCCAAGAGAGGCACCTCTGGCTCAACCTTGCGCAGATGCGGGACGCTGAGAAGGTTCGCTTTCTCGACGCCCCCATCTCGCAGGGAGGGCTGTTTGGTGACACTATTGAGGATTTCTCTCAGCAGTTCTCGACGGTGAAGAAGCAGACGGAGGCCATCAGACACATCCTGCCCCGCTGTGACTCAGCCACCGTCAGGCCTTCGAGATCCCGAGCGGCGTCTGCTTCCCAGTAGCCCCGGCCCTCTTCGACTCCGGCTCCAGTGCCCCCTTCTCAGGCTGCCTCCCGGAAAAGGACATCAAAGAGGAAACCGCCTCCCCTTCAGCAGCCGTCGCGGAAGCCCTGACGGAGAGACCCCAGGGAGATTGAGATTACCACAGGGCCCGATCCCAGCCACTCCATCGCTGGGTCGGATAGGGACGGTTCCTGCCCCGTCCTACCATCAGCTGGTCCCCCCTGGGGGGCCAGAGCCCACTTCCTCACAAAAAGAGTTTCCTCTCTCTCTGGGTTTTCACAACCGTTCCCACCCTCTGGTCGACGGTGGATGGCAACTCGACGTTGCGTCGCGGCGAAGCGCAATGTCGAGTATAAACACCAGCCTTCAGCACTCTCAGACAGACAGTGCGTTGAGCTGGACAGTCGCCAGGCAGGAAAAACAGCAGAGCCGATCTCCTCCCCGGGGGTCCTCCCCCGGCAAGGAATCCGTACTGCTAGCCATCGAACCACCCTCCGCGGGGGCGATGAAGCAGATCAAACCTCTAGTCCCCCTGTCTTGGTTTCTGGGAGCTTGGTCTCAGCTTCCCAGACTGTCAGGCTGGCTGAGGAAGACGATCCGTCTCGGCTACGCGATTCAGTTCGCTACACGTCTGCCCAAGTTCCGGGGCGTCCTTTTTACCTCAGTCAGAGGCAGGGATGCTCCCGTACTTCGGGCGGAGGTCGCCTCCCTTCTGGTGAAGGGAGCGATCAAGCCCGTCCCACCGGCCGAGATGTCCAGCGGGTTCTACAGCCCGTACTTCATTGTCCCCAAGAAAGGCGGGGGGTTGCGCCCTATCTTGGATCTGCGTGTTCTGAACAGACACCTACACAAGCTGCCTTTCAGGATGGTCACGCAGAAGCGCATCCTGGCGTCCGTCAGGCGTCAGAACTGGTTCATGGCAATCGACCTGAAGGACGCGTACTTTCATGTCTCGATCCTCCCTCGACACCGGCCGTTCCTGCGGTTCGCGTTCGAGGGACGGGCATATCAGTACAGGGTCCTCCCCTTCGGTCTGTCCCTGTCTCCACGAGTCTTTACGAAGGTCGTGAAGGCCGCCCTCCTTCCCCTCAGGGAAGGTGTGCGGGTACTGAACTATCTCGACGACTGGCTCATCTCGGCTCACTCGCGAGATTTGTTGTGTACACACAGGGACCTGGTGCTCCGGCACCTAGATCAGTTGGGGCTACAGGTCAACTGGGAAAAGAGCAAGCTCTCCCCCGCGCAGAGCATCTCCTTTCTCGGTATGGAACTCGACTCCATCTCCATAACAGCGCGACTGACTACAGAGCGCGCCCGGTCAGTGTTACACTGCCTGAAGCACTTCAGGCAGCCAGCGGTCTCCCTGAAACAATTTCAGAGGCTCCTGGGGCACATGGCAGGGGGTGGTCCCCCTCGGGTTGATGCACATGCGACCGCTCCAACACTGGCTACAGAGTCGAATTCCTTGGAGAGCGTGGCACACCGGCAGTAGGCGTATGGTCATCACGCCTTTCTGCCGGCGCACCCTGACCCCTTGGTCGTCTATGGCCTTCCTACAGGAGGGGGTCCCCCTAGGGCAGGTATCAAGACACGTCGTGGTAACGACGGATGCCTCCCATCAGGGCTGGGGTGCTGTGTGCAACGGGCACGCAGTGTCGGGGCGGTGGACGGACCCCCGCCTGCGTTGGCATATCAACTGCCTAGAGTTGTGGGCTGTGCTACTTGCACTGAAGAGGTTCCAACCCTTCGTGCAGGGCAGGCACGTGCTGGTCCGTTCGGACAGCACAGCTGCCTTGGCGTATATCAACTACCAGGGTTGCTTTCGTTCACGGCAGCTAACACGACTCGCCCGATGCCTCCTCCTGTGGAGTCAGCAGGTGATCAGCTCCCTGCGAGCCATACACATCCCGGGCGACCTGAACCAGACAGCAGACCGGCTCGCTCGTCAGTGGTCACCTCGCGGAGAGTGGCGACTCCACCCTCACGCGGTTCAGCTCATATGGGAGCAGTTCGGCCAGGCACAGGTGGACCTGTTTGCCTCCCCGGACTCCACCCATTGTCCGCTTTGGACTCCCTATCCGACGGTCCCCTCGGTACAGATGCCCTTGCGCACAGCTGGCTGCGGGACAAGAGGAAGTATGCCTCCCCCCCAGTGAGCCTCATTGCACAGACCCTGTGCAAGGTCAGGGAAGAGGAGCATCAAGTGCTACTAGTTGCGCCCTATTGGCCCAACCGGACTTGGTTCTCAGAGCTGGTGCGCCTGACAACAACTCCCCCCTGGCCGATTCCCCTGAGGAAGGACCTCCTCAGGTCATAATTTCGCGTAGCGTGTTCATCTGACTTGCCCAGGCCAGTCAACGTCGCTCCGCAGAGATTGTGACGCGGCTCAGTGCTGTGGCGTTTTCCATAGGAACCCCATTCTGTCGGTTCGACACCACTTCGAGAGACCGACAGAAAGGGAACGTCTTGGTTACGGATGTAACCTTGGTTCCCTGATGGAGGGAACGAGACGCTGTGTCCCTCATGCCACAACACTGGCCGCCCACCCCAGCGGTCGGGGGAGGATGCTTTAGGCTCCTCAGACCAACAGGTGAATGAATGAGCACGCCGGCTTCCCTCTTATACCCGGACATCCGGGGATGAGCCCGGCATGCAAATTTCATTCGCCAATTTTCATCGGCCTTTTCTAAATACTCAGAAGATGATAGGTTCTCAAGACAAACCCCATTCTGTTGGTTCGACACAACGTCTCGTTCCCTCCATCAGGGAACCGAGGTTACATCCATAACCAAGACGTTACATCCGTAACCAAGACGTTATACACACACAATAAACATACACAACACTGGATCACATACAGGAACTGTATGAGAATTTCACTTCAGATCAAGATTCAGAAGACAAATGAACTGACAAACCTCTTTAGGAAGTGCACGAGTAGACTCAAGCTGATTTTGCTCAGTAGTCAAAGATAAGAGCTGATGACGAGACTGAAAAACAGAAACAAAGTCAAAACTGTTATTGTTGATTACATTTTTCATAAGATGTTATTTATTTTATCAGCAGCAGTTTAACATTTCTGTCAAAAGGTGTCAAAGATTATACTGCAAAACTACATACTGTTAAAAATATGCTTATTTTTCAATTAAAATCCATCTACTCTACCTTCAATATATTCTGTTTATGACAAGAACGCCATGGCAAGTCATCTCCTCCATACAGTAGTCATATGTGATCTCATGATTTTCATTAATGTCCATAATGGCGAATAAACAAAGACGAGGTATGCCATCCACATCTATTTTTTTCATCTTTGCATTGGGTTTCGGGTCATCGTTAATTAGTCTCCCAAGTGATCCATCCTCCCTTGAAGCATCAATGCTACAGAGGTCATAAAAACCAACTGTTACAAAAATAAACTAATATTACAATTCAAAAGATTAAACATAATTGGTAAGTATTTAAACCTGCCTCACAGCTCTATTTTGTTATTAGGGTCAAAATGCATTTTAAGATGGGACAGTTGGCATAGTCCAAAATGAAAATGCAGTCAATATTTACTCAGCCTCATGTCGTTTTTCTGAGATTTTTAAAAACAGTTTCCGTTTCATTCTTACAATGTCAATGGATTGGAACTGACTACGCTTCAGTAGGACATAAAAGTTTCATGAAATGATAACAAAATTATTCATCCCGTATACTGTAGGGTTCTTAAGGTAAATAATTGGAATTGAACAACATGAGTAAAAAACTTTTCATTCTGGGTGACCCACTCCTTTAATTAAACAAGCTACTCACCAGTATTCATTTCATTTGTGCATAAAAATGTAGGTGTATTCATTTGATGGTTCCACATTTTTGAAGTCTGTTATCTTGCTTAGGATTCCTCTATATTCGACAATAAAGGACCCTTTGAAAAAAGGGCCTTTTGCAACCACACCTCGCCCTGTTTACACAAATAAAAAAGTATGGTAAACACACAGTGTATCAAACTCTGAAATCACAATTGTGAAACAACAATGATTTTTAAAATTAAACACATGGGATGATGGGGGGTTTCCGTACAGGGTTTAGAGGATTACTCCACCTAAAAAGGACAATACTGCCATGAATTACTCAAATCGTTCTTCAGAACACAAATAAAGATAGTTTTGATGAGGTCGAAGAGCTTTCAGACTCCACCATAGATAGCAACGCATTGTACAATCAAAGCACAGAAAGTTAGTAAAGACACAGTAAAATAGTCCATGTGACTCCAGTGGTTCAACCTTAATGTTGTGAATACTTTCTGTGCACAATAAAACAAAAATAATGACTTTATTCAACAATTTCCTCCCTTCCGGGTCAGTCTCCAAAGCACATCCAGAACTTGACACATAGAGAGGAGACTCTTGGAGTCTGACACTGACGAGAGGAAATTGTTTAATAAAGTTGTTATTTTTTTTTTAATGCGCACAAAAAGTATATTCATCGCTTTATAAAACTAAGGTTGAACCACTGGAGTCACATGGACTATTTCACTGATGTCTTATACTTTCTGCGCTTTGAATGTATGTTGTGTTTAGGGATGGGTACCTAAACTCGGTATTAAACGGGCCCCAGTGCTAAATTATGAAAGACCGGAGTACTGATAAGCTCTGCCCTTATCAGTTCTGCCTGCTGGAGAAACTTCTGGCCTGTAGCTTTAAATTGAGAGCTTAGGTAATTGCGTTCTTCATTTACATAAAATAAACATGAAAATAAATCTCCCTTTCAAATACAAAACGTTTTTGGGTAAGTGGCAGCTATATTGAACCAACCCACTTCTTTAGCCAACCGCTCATCCAAACTAATGACATTTTGTTTTATATTTCAGAAAATAAAGCAATAAAGCAAGTGTTAATTGCATTCATGATTTCTTTATTTTTGTTTCCTTAATATCATAAACAATATCAAAAAGAATCGATAAGAATAAGGTACCGGACCGAAAAGCAGTATTGATAAGAACAGTAATACTGTTAAAATCTTATAAAACGGTCAGTTCTGGTCCTTGATTCTGATTGGCTGAGCAGAGTTCTAAGCCGTTATAAAATACCCCGATTTATAATGGCTGACCGCATTACATAGCCCAAATATCACTTTATTTAATGAAACCTTGGTATACATTATATGGTTTCACATTATAAAAGCAATAAGCCGTGTGAAGCAGTGGGTTACAGTGCATTTTATAACAGCTGAGGGGGTTTAATGACTCGACACCACAACGCCCTTAGCTGTTATAAAATGCACTGTAACCCACTGCTTCACACGGCTTATTGCTTTTATGATACCCATGTCTAGTTGTGTTGCTGTCTATTGGGGAGTCAGAAAGCTATCTGATCTCATCAAAACTATCTTCATTTGTGTTCTGAAAATGAATGGATGTCTTATGGTTGTGGAACGACTTAAGCAAGGCCAGATTAATCATATGAGCAATTGCCCAGGGGCCCACGACCTCTAAAGGGCCCAGGGCAGTGACGCCAATCAACGTGCACTGAGCCGGTCGCGTGACGGCAAGCGCCGCTACACAACACAACTCAAAAAATGCAAACATGGAGAAGCTAAGTGGGAGAGCTAAACGGAAATTAAAAAAGGAGAAGGATATCAGGAACGCAGAAAATTTAAAATATATACTGAAAATAGGGAATTTCTTCACGCTAGTAAACGTTAGCAACTGTTCTGCTAAGGCAGCATCCGTCAACAAGGACAGCTCAGCTAGCCAGGACATTTCTTCACTGCCGGCGCTAGCTAATGTTCACAGCCCCGAGAGCGAAGAGTCCCCGGCAGCATCTTCAACCGACGGCCCGGATTCTTCTGCGAGTGCGACCGTTGAGGGAAGCGGTGATGGGTCTCGAGTCTCACCGCCATCTGAACCACTCGTCGTGTCTGCGATCAGCCCCTGTACCTCAACGTCTATACACCCTGGGGATCCTGCACCGTGGGGGCCGGTTACGGAGCCGCTCCGTGAAGAGGCGATCTTCCGAGGGCCTGCAGCTTCAAGAACCGGGCTGCCAAGTGTCTTGCATCGGTGAGGGAGTCCGGACTTGGGAGTTGGACACGCTCCCTCACCAAAGATCTGCTTCATTGCAGTCTCCCAAACAATCAAATTGGAGTTTTATTTGAGAGGGACTGCAATGATTGTGATGTGCATGAAAGAGCTGCTAAGCTGTGCTCCACTTATCCGACAGATCTGGATGGTTCCTTGTCAGACGAACTTATTTATTTTACTTTTTTATTGCCTTTTGGTATAGAACAATGATAACATTAACACACGCAACATTAAACATTTACGTAAGAATACTTACATACAAACATGTAACCACACACAACATGTAAACACACCTAACACAAAAACAAAAAACAAAAAAAGGAGAGGGGAAAAGAATGAATAATAAGTAATAAAAAAAGAAATAAAAAGTAATTAATTACCAATTACATTGTTCCACCCAGTGAGGAGTCAACATATGATAAGAAGGGCTGCCAGACCTTGTAGAACTTTTTGCTGGTGCCTCAGATAGTGTATTTAAGGTTTTCAAGCTTTAAGAACGACATCACCTCTGTCACCCAGCTTTTATGAGATGGCGGCACTGCCTTTTTCCAGCTAAGAAGAATCAGGCGTCTAGCCAATAGTGTTGAAAAAGAAATGAGCTCTATCTGATTAGCTGTTAAATGCATTTCTTCTGGCACTACACCAAAAATGGAGGTCAAAGGATTTGGATCGAAATCTTTACTGCATATGGAGTAGAACGTTCTGAAAATATCTGCCCAGAATTTTGTTAACCTGGGGCATCCCCAGAACATATGGCTCAGGTCCGCTGGTTCCAGACTACATCTGGGACAAGATGGGTCTGACCCTGGATAGATTTTAGCCAACTTGCTCCTAGACAAATGCAGCCTATGGAGCACCCTAAACTGCAAAAGCCCATGTCTAATACATCCTGAAGATGAGTGCACCAGCTCCACTGCCCATTGCCAGTGTGTATCTGATATTTCTAATTCCAGCTCCACCTCCCACTGTCTTCTTATACGATCTAAAGAAGGAGATGCAGATATTTGAATGAGCTCGTATAGAATGGACACCATACCCATTTGGGAATGGTCTATATTCATCAACTCATCTATCCAGCTCTCTTCCGGTTGGTTCAAAGAGGGAGAGAAATGTTTTTTGATAAAACTGCGGACCTGTAAGTACCTAAAGAAGTTGGACTGAGGGATGTCAAAATTTGTTCTTAACTGCTGGAATGAGACAAACACACCATCCTTGAAAAGATCTTTAACACAGCTGATTCCAATTCTAGACCAACGTTGAAATGTTGAATCTATCAGGGAGGGAGGAAACATTGGATTCAACATGATGGGTGCAGAAGGCAAGGCTTGTCTATTATTAAAGTGAAGTCTGAACTGTGTCCATATTTTAAGTGATCCATGAATAATTGGGTTGTTTGTGGAATAATGTTTGCTTAAAGGTATTGGAGCACATAAAAGTGAGCGTAGCGATATTGGGTTACATGCATGTTGCTCCATAGATAACCAAACTGGAGCATCCTCGCTCAGCGTATCAGAAAACCAGAGTATCATTTTATGCAGATGAGATGCCCAGTAGTAATATAAGAAATTTGGCATTGCCAATCCACCCTCTTCTTTTTTCCTTTCAAGGTATTCCGTTCTTATGCAGGGAATTTTTTTATCCCAAATAAATTGAGAGATGCAGTTGTTTAAATCCTTGAAAAATGATTTGGGGATAAAGACTGGCACTGTTTGGAATAAGAATAGAAACCTTGGCAAGACTGTCATTTTAACAGAGTTAATCCTCCCGGCCAGAGAAAGGGGAAGGGTTGACCAGCGTGCCATGTCACGCTTTGCTTTATCGAATGCTATTTTAAAGTTATTATTAAAAAGATCTTTGTACTTGCGTGTTACACTCACACCTAAATAGAGAAATTTATCAAGGCTTACTGAAAATGGAGAGGATCGGAAAGACATTTGCTGTGCCTTGTCATTAATAGGGAAAAGTAGACTCTTTGTTAGGTTGATTTTATATCCTGAGACACTCCCAAAATCAGAAATGATTGTAAGAGCAATAGGTATACAGGACTTCGGATTGGACAAGAATAGGAGGAGATCGTCCGCATAGAGCATAAACTTGTGCATATGACCCCCCCTATGTATTCCATCTAAGCCGGGTTTATTCCTTAACAAAATTGCGAGAGGTTCAATGGCAATATCAAAAAGGAGGGGGGTCAGAGGGCACCCCTGCCTGGTCCCCCTAGAAAGTGGAAAACACTTAAATGTTATGTTATTTGTTTGGATAAATGCTTGAGGCCCTGTATATAAAATTTTAATCCATGAGCAAAATAAAGGGCCAAAACCAAACTCTCTTAGTGTTGTGAATAAATAAGCATATTCAATTCTGTCAAATGCCTTATGGGCATCTAGTGATATTAGAATCTCTCGGTTAATTTTATCCTGGGGTGAATAAATAACATTAAATAAGCGACAAAGATTGCTAGACAACCGTCTGCCAGCAATAAAGCCAGTCTGGTCTGGATGAATTATCTGATGCATGACTGATTCCATTCTGATAGCCAGCACTTTTACCAGAATCTTATAGTCACAGCCAAGTAGACTGATTGGGCGATATGATTCACACTTAAGCGGGTCTTTATCCTTTTTAAGAAGGACCGATATTGTAGCCTGTGTCATGGATTGGGGAAGAGACTTAAAACTAAGGGACTCCTCAAATACCCTGCACACCAAAGGTGTTAACCTGACAGAAAACTTCTTGTAAAACTCGGCTGATTGGCCGTCAGGACCCGGCGCTTTTCCAGATTTCAGTTTCTTGATTGCATTGTCAATCTCAAACGCTGTAATACTCGCTTCCAACGCAGATTTATCTGAATCACTAAGCAATAGGATCTCTAAATTATTAAAAAAAAACTATCTATACACTCAGTGTCATTCATCTCGGAAGTATATACAGCTTCATAAAAGGATTTAAACTGATCATTGATACCCTGTTGATCTGTAATAATACTGCCTTTGCTGTCTTTAATTGCCTCTATAAAACCGGCTGCTGCCGACTGCTTTAGTTGAAAGCAAAGAAACCTGCCGGCTCACTCGCAATGTTCATAATGAATCTGACGTGATTTCAAGTGAAGGTCTACTGCGTGCTCACTGGTCAGAGAGTCCAACTCGGCTTGTAACATGAGTCTTTCCTTATGAAACTCTTCAGAGGGCGACACTGAGTGTGAATAATCAATTGTATTTATTTTATTTATAATTTCAGAAACTCGCTTTGATTTGTTTTTATTTGCATTTGCTTGATATGAGATAATTTGACCCCTTACAAATGCTTTTAAAGTATCCCACAGAACGCTGTAACTTATTTCTGGGGATTCATTAGTTGCAAGAAAGAAGTCAATTTGAGCATCTATAAATTTAAAGAAATCGTCATCTGCCAAGAGTCTTGGATTCAAGCGCCACATACGTTGAGGAATTACATGCCAGGGAAGCAAAGTTCTAACGATACTGGACTATGATCCGAAAAAACAATGCCTTCATATTCCACTTCCGTCATTAGGGGGAGTAGTTTCTTGTCCAACAAAAAATAGTCAATCCTGGAATATGTTTGATGTACTGGTGAATAAAAGGAAAACTGTTTAGATGACGGATACTTAAATCTCCAAGAGTCACTTATTCCGTATGTATGAAGAAAGGAGTTGATACATTGTGCTGATTTCCTTGCTGCAATAATTCTAGAACTAGAGCGGTCCAAAACTGGATGTAAAACACAGTTCAGGTCTCCTCCCAAAATTAGATTATGTGTATCAAGAGTGGGTAGAAGTGAGAAGAAATGACTAAAAAAACTGTACATTGTCCCAATTAGGTGCGTAAACATTAGCCAGGACCACTGGTGTGTTAAAAAGTTTACCCTTAACTATTACATATCTGCCATTCTTATTCTTCACAATGGCCTCTTCAATAAACTGTATTTTCCTATGTATGAGAACGGCAACCCCTCGACTTTTGCTATTAAAGTTAGAATGATATATTTGTGTAAAGCCTGCTCTACGAAGTTTCAGATGGTCTTTGTTCAGCAGATGAGTCTCTTGTAAATATACAACTTCAGATTTCAATTTAGTAATGTGAGTAAATATCTGATTTCGTTTCACTGGATGGTTCAGCCCCCGTACATTCCAACTAAGCAGCCTTGTTTCCGCTCCAGTAGTGCTATTAGTAGCCATCACGAAAATTTCTTAAAGATGACATTTGGCTCGCTATCAGCAATAATAATAAAGTTATGGAACCAGAGCGACGTAAATTTTGTTGGGGGGGGGCAAAGAGAGAGAGAAGAAAAAAAATAAAAATAAAGAAAAAAATGGGGGGGTGCTACACAACATTGTATATACACAAACATGAACCGTACAGAAAGAACTGACCATAAACAAACATTTTCATCCTTATACAAAACCACAAACGCTTCCAGTTATTCCCGCTCCTAATAGGCAGTGGGCAGTTGTGGCCTAATGGTTAGAGAGTCGGACTCGTGACCAGAAGGTTGCCGGTTCGATTCCNTCAGTCTTATTATGATTTAAGAAAATAAATGCGATTGCTCTCCTCACGAATCGACTGTTTCTAGTTTTTCACTGACATGTCTCTTAAGTGTTGAGGACTAGTGCTGCTTTGAGCCTACATTCAGTATGAGTAAAATACTCAAGTACTGTTCAAATCAGATACTCGAAGACTTTTACTCAAGTCGTTTTGAAATTGGTGACTTGTAACTTGTAATGGAGTAATTTTCACTGCAAGGTATCTGTACTTTTACTTAAGTATGGTTTTCAGGTACTCTTTACACCTCTGGCAATAGGATCTCTAAATTATTAAAAAAAAACTATCTATACACTCAGTGTCATTCATCTCGGAAGTATATACAGCTTCATAAAAGGATTTAAACTGATCATTGATACCCTGTTGATCTGTAATAATACTGCCTTTGCTGTCTTTAATTGCCTCTATAAAACCGGCTGCTGCCGACTGCTTTAGTTGAAAGCAAAGAAACCTGCCGGCTCACTCGCAATGTTCATAATGAATCTGACGTGATTTCAAGTGAAGGTCTACTGCGTGCTCACTGGTCAGAGAGTCCAACTCGGCTTGTAACATGAGTCTTTCCTTATGAAACTCTTCAGAGGGCGACACTGAGTGTGAATAATCAATTGTATTTATTTTATTTATAATTTCAGAAACTCGCTTTGATTTGTTTTTATTTGCATTTGCTTGATATGAGATAATTTGACCCCTTACAAATGCTTTTAAAGTATCCCACAGAACGCTGTAACTTATTTCTGGGGATTCATTAGTTGCAAGAAAGAAGTCAATTTGAGCATCTATAAATTTAAAGAAATCGTCATCTGCCAAGAGTCTTGGATTCAAGCGCCACATACGTTGAGGAATTACATGCCAGGGAAGCAAAGTTCTAACGATACTGGACTATGATCCGAAAAAACAATGCCTTCATATTCCACTTCCGTCATTAGGGGGAGTAGTTTCTTGTCCAACAAAAAATAGTCAATCCTGGAATATGTTTGATGTACTGGTGAATAAAAGGAAAACTGTTTAGATGACGGATACTTAAATCTCCAAGAGTCACTTATTCCGTATGTATGAAGAAAGGAGTTGATACATTGTGCTGATTTCCTTGCTGCAATAATTCTAGAACTAGAGCGGTCCAAAACTGGATGTAAAACACAGTTCAGGTCTCCTCCCAAAATTAGATTATGTGTATCAAGAGTGGGTAGAAGTGAGAAGAAATGACTAAAAAAACTGTACATTGTCCCAATTAGGTGTGTAAACATTAGCCAGGACCACTGGTGTGTTAAAAAGTTTACCCTTAACTATTACATATCTGCCATTCTTATTCTTCACAATGGCCTCTTCAATAAACTGTATTTTCCTATGTATGAGAACGGCAACCCCTCGACTTTTGCTATTAAAGTTAGAATGATATATTTGTGTAAAGCCTGCTCTACGAAGTTTCAGATGGTCTTTGTTCAGCAGATGAGTCTCTTGTAAATATACAACTTCAACTTCATCACGAAAATTTCTTAAAGATGACATTTGGCTCGCTATCAGCAATAATAATAAAGTTATGGAACCAGAGCGACGTAAATTTTGTTGGGGGGGGGCAAAGAGAGAGAGAAGAAAAAAAATAAAAATAAAGAAAAAAATGGGGGGGTGCTACACAACATTGTATATACACAAACATGAACCGTACAGAAAGAACTGACCATAAACAAACATTTTCATCCTTATACAAAACCACAAACGCTTCCAGTTATTCCCGCTCCTAATAGGCAGTGGGCAGTTGTGGCCTAATGGTTAGAGAGTCGGACTCGTGACCAGAAGGTTGCCGGTTCGATTCCCAGGCGGGTAACAACTGAGGTGCCCTTGAGCAAGGCACCTTACCCCTACTTGCTCCCCGGGCGCTGTAGTGATAGCTGCCCACTGCTCCGGGGGTACGTGTGTTCACTACTCTCTGGATGGGTTAAATGCAGAGGTCACATTTCGTTGCCTTGTACCTTGCAATGACAATAAATTGAATCTAAATCTAAATCTAATAAGCTTACCATGTGATCCCTCCATTGCAAACATTGATTATAAGGCTCTAGCAGTTAATGAACTTTGAAGGTGTTTCACAGCTACCTTAAACTAATCCCCCAAAATAGTTATACTGTATAAGCATTTATTACAGGACTATGTAGGAGAAGAACAACGCAGTGTTCTTTTAAATGACAGTATTCATAGGTTCCGTTTAGCATCCCTACATTGTGACATATATACGTTATCTAAGTGGCTTATGATTATTGTCCAAGCTCCGCTGACCTAAATGTTTAGGTCGCGTTAAGCCTCCATTTGTCAGGGAAGTTTGTTGTACCGTTCAAGTGCAGTCTTAAATCACTGGATCCACAAGTTAACAGAAACCCAAAATTGTATTAACATAACGACATAACGTAAGCAGCATATAATCATTAAATAAACATTTAAGCAATACGAAACTGCAACACGTTGCTTAACCAGATTTTAAACTTGACCTATAACGTTACAGTATAGTCACTTGCCTGCAATTTGACCACCCTGCTAACAAAGGCACGATCGTCACTTATCTTTACGTGTCAGGTTCTTCAGAATGAAGTCTTTAGCCTCCACCGGATCTTTGAAGCTTGTCTCCTGTCCATCCTGCGTCGTAATCCTCAAAATAGCAGGATATTTTAGCCCGAAACGAACTCCATCACATTTCCTGAGTAAAGCCCTCACCTCGCTGAAGGCCGCTCGCTGTTTGTTCACTGTCTGAGTGAAGTCAGGAGAACCCGTATCCGGTCTCCGTGGGCTGTGGTAATTTACTTCATTTCTGTAGCTTTCCTCAAAAGGTCTTCTTTTTCAGAGAAGTAGTGACATTTTACAACGAAAGCGCACGGTGGTGCATTGTCGTCCGTTGCCTACTGCGAAGAGTGCGGTGAGCTCGGTCCAGAAGTGGGTTCTTCTCGAGGTTCAGGGCATCTTTCAGGAGGCCAGCCACAAACTCAGTTATCCGTTTGCCATGTTCTCGTCCCTCTTTAACACTGATGATACGTATGTTTGAGCGACGTGACCTCGCTTCCAAGTCTTCGGTTCGTTCTCTCAATGCGACCAGTTCTTTTTTCATGACAATAAACTCCTTCTTCAATGTAGTGATGTAATCTGAGTGTCTCCCCATCGCAGACTCCAATCCCGTCACCCGCTCCTCCGCTGCTTCCACTCTGGCGTTAACATCCTCAACGGCACTGCGTAGCTCGGTCCGGAGCTGATCAACTTGATTGCAGAGTTGATTGCAGAGTTTTTGCAATCAAATCTTCTTTAAGTGAATTAATTGCTTGGAGAACTGCGTATTTGTCACTCGCTAAAGCCGTTTCTTTCTTGGATTAGGCGAGTAATTTGAGGGTTGCGTTATGGCTGGACACGGATTCAGCTTCTCTGCAGGTACTTCGGTCTTGGTTCATTTTGCATAAATACGCTTTAAATTGGATTCAAGACAACACGATTCTGATTATTGAACACTTTAAAATATGGAAAGGTAGCTTTTAGTCCGGTGTTGTGCAAAATAAGAGCGATATAAACTAAATTGTAGGCAACTGGTGAAGAGCACAACACTCTACGTCTTTACATGGCACCGCTCCTACCTGAAGTCCCTTGTCAGATGAACTTATTCAGTTCAAGCACTTTGTGCAGAATGAGACTTCACCTGTACAGCTGCTGCAAGCTCTTGAGAGACATGTACTTAAGACAACGTTTCCAAATGTTTATGTTGCACTAAGACTGTTTTTAACCTTGCCTGTGTCTAACTGTGAGGGTGAGAGGTCGTTTTCTGATTTGAAACGAGTTAAAAATGAGCTGAGGACCACAATGTCACAGACACGGCTCTCTGCACTTTCTCTCCTGGCCATCGAACATGAACTTGTTAGTGCCCTTGATTTTGAAGATATTGTACACCAGTTTGCACATTCAAAGTCCAGAAAAATACCAGTGTAAAATGTGTTTGCCAAATGAAATCAAGCATTTCAAATTTAAACATGCTCTTCCCCATTATTTAGGATTAAAATTGTGTATTTTTCCAGATTATTTAGCATTTCTTTTTGTCTTGTCTAATTGAGAGAAATTGACAGATTTCCAAATGTTTATCTTGCACTAAAATGTTTAACCCTTGCCTGTCTTGTTGAACTGTGATGTGACAGTTGTTTTCTGTTTTAAAACAAGTTAAAATGAGTTTAGGAGCAGATGATACTGCATTTTATTTATTTTTTCCTTGTGGTGGCTCTATGAAAATGCTGTAAATTGTTTATTGTTGTTGAGAGAAAACAGCAGATTTCAAAATGTTTATTTTGCACTATAACTTGATTGTCCTGTTGAATTCTGAGGTGACAGGGTGATTTCTGTTTAAAATGAGCTGAGGACCAAAATGCTACTTGATTCTAGGTGATTATGGATTTTGTTTGTGTCTTGTCTGTGGACTTCCTCTGTGATGGCTCTATCAATTCAGTACATTTGTGTTGGGAGTAGGTGTTGTTAAATAAATATTGGATGCTTTGAAAGTGGTTGCTTATTTTATTTTTTTGTGAAAATGGAGGACACTTCCTTCACTCTCTATGTAGTGGGTCAATTTTGCCAGATTATACTGATGCCGATGCGTTTTGTTTTCATAACATCATGAGTGAGTGGCCTTGACAAGAGAACATAGTGGTGCATTTGTAGTTCTATGAGCATTTGCACATCTGTACATCAAAATGCACTTGATGACAGTTAGATATTGAAATATTGAGTATATTTACTGTATTACTGTAATTTATTCTGTATTTTGCCAGATTATGGTGATCCTGGGGTCGTGATGATGGGGCCCTTTAATATTGTTGCCCAGGGTACAGTGAAGTGTTAATCTGGCCCTGGATTTAAGGGTGAGTAATGACAGATTTTTTTCAGGTGTTACCCTTTAATACTAGTCCTAGACTAAAATAAATGTTAGTTGTCTTAACTAAAAACAGACACATCTTAAAATACATTAGTGCCAATGCACACAAGTAATGTTTTTTGTAAAATATGTCCTAATTTAACTAAGGCATGGTACTGGCTTAATCTCATCCCTGTCTGGGAGACCGCCCCAAAAAGAATTATCTAATAATAATTTATTATTTGATAGTTTTACTTTTTAATGTTCACGAATTAGAAATTCATAAATGTTAGCATTCTATTTGTTTAATTTAAATCACATGAAGATATACATTCAAAAGTGCACTTTCCAATGAGGATGAAAAAAACTAAGAAAAAAACAAAAATATTATATGACATTTATGATGTCATGTAATAACCATGCATGCATTCATATTTTACATAATCAATAAAACCCAGTTGTTTTGCATTTTAACTTTTTTTAAACGCTGCGTGTATAATGGAACATTAACTGAGGTTAACCTGCAATGTGATAAAACAGATATTACCTTTGGTGTGACTGATGTATCTCCATGTGAGTTGTTCTTTATCTATACCCAGCCTCACATGATGCTCAGTATCTTTAAGATAACTGAATCCTCTCATTCGACACCTCACCACATTCACTATTAAAATATTATATCAGGTCAAACTTCACAGAATACAAGATTAAAGGGGCGATGAATTAAGACCTCAATTTTAACCCGAGCTTTTGTTATATAAGAGGGAATCGTATTCAAGCGAACATCCTGTAAGTGTCAGAACTGAAAACGCCCTTGTAACTGAAATTACAACTGTTACTGACACCAGACCCAGTGAACGCCAGGTCCTGGAATGCACCTATCTGTGACATAGATAGGTTGAACACCGCCTCCACAGAAAAATATCAACGACTACTTCTCTAGCCCCACCCATTGGTTCGTGCATGACAGTACTGAAGTAACACAAGTTGCGCAGACCCATATAGAGCAAGCAAGCAATAAACATGCAGTTAAAGATCGCACAATATTGCGCTGTCAGTGCCTGGTTGTGGAAGAACACAGTCACTGCATAACCTTCCTTTGGATTCTGACTGTAATGAGGAAGGAAGGTTATGGCTTCGAGACGTGGGACGAGAGCCGTGAGGGAACGGTGCTAGGCCAGTGACGTGAGTGATAATGAGTGTCAGCTGCGCGTTTCACCGGTCTCGCATCTTTCACAGAGGAGCGGAAGCATAAAAGGACGAGCGACAAGAGTGAAGAACGAGAGACGAACACGCCTAGACATTGTGTTAAGTTTTATTATTATTGTGTGGCCGGCAGCTGACCGTGAGGTAGCTGTCGGCCCTTTACTTTCGTTTGGGGTTGGTTTATTTTATTAAAAGTGTATTTAATGTTTGCCGGTTCCCGCCTCCTTCTTCCCGTTTACTTGGAACGTTGTTACATTGGTGCCGTGCATTGTTACATAGAGACATGCTGTTGGAGAGCCCTCGCTGCTGAGGGGGATCGCAGTGCTGAGGAGTTCGGGCAGCATGGACGAGGGAAGTCCGCGAGTGGCTGCCCGAGGTGGTGGTGCTGGATCAAGTATTCGGATGGGACGAAGACCTCGCTGCCATGCTCTTGGGCTGAGGTGGGGTGGTTGCCGTCCGGGAGGGAGTGGAGGAGTCATCGCCGTTGGCCACGGGCCTGAGCCTGCTGCCGTCTGCCGTGAAGGGGAGGAGCAGGAAACGGGGGACTCGCTGCCAGCTGCCCTCAGCCGGAGCCATCGCCGGCCGCCAGGGGGCGGAGGAGGATCGAGCCGTCAAGCGTCCAGTACCACCGCATGTCCCGCTGTTCTCATGGGTGCCACACTCTCATAGAGGAGGGGGACAGACACCACGTCTGCCTCAAGTGCTTTGGCATGCTGAGGCAACGTTCGTGGATACGTCCTGCCCACACTGAGGGCGGATGAAGATCCAGACGTTGCGGTCACGGGTGGCTGTGTTCTTATAGACCCAGCCACCGCCTCGTCTGCTTCCCATCCTGTGATAGCAGCGGCTTCGGCCCTGCCATGTGCCACGGCGAGCAGCGAGGGTGATATGGGGATTATCGTGAGCGCTAATCTGTCAGCCACAGGTTTGCAGACCATTCGCACCCCTTCTCGCTCGTCTGACCATTCCCCAATAGACGGTTCCTTCTTGTTCCTCAGCCATGTATTCGGAAATGGTGCGTGATGAAGATGAGAGGTCGAAGGCAGCATCGGAGGGCGATTCCGTGGAGCTCCCTCCCTCCCTCAGGAGGTCGATCCCAGGAAGAGGCGGACGTCGAGATCTCAGCCATGCTCTCCCCGGGCTGCCGCGAGCATTGGGCGGCAGTGCACCGCACCGACTTTCCCAGCGCTCGCGAGTGGACACTTGGTGTCTCGGGTCTAAGCGCGACTCCAAACCGCGCTCAGCCCCGGTACCCCGGTCGACTCTGCCTCCCGTCCAAGGTGGGTAAACTTTCGGCATCTCTGGTGTCGATGGCTTACACTGCCATGGGCCAAGCTGCCTCCGCTTTGCACGCCATGGCCATCCTGCAGGCCGAGGTGTTGAAGAGCTCCTCGAGGGTAAGACCGACCCGAGGGTTTGTGCAGGAACTCCGCGCCGCCACCAACCAAGGTGACAGCATGGCCTTGCGCCCATATTCTAGGAGTTTCCTCTCTCTCCCTCAGGGTTTTTTCCTCAGCCGCTCTCACCCTCCAGAGGATGGTGTTCGGCAACTCGACATTGTGTCACGGCGAGACGCAATATCGGGCATACACTCCAGCAGCCCTCAGCACTCTCAGTTAGATAAGTCAGCAGAGCCACTCTCCTCCCCGCGATCGACCTGAAGGACACGTACGTTTATGTCTCGCGAAGGCCGGCATATCAGTACAGGGTCCTCCCCTTTGGTCTGTCCCTGTTTCCACGAGTCTTCACGAAGGTTGTGGAAGCTGCCCTCGCTCCCCCCAGGGAGAGGGGCTTGTGCGTACTCAACTATCTCAACGACTGGCTCATCTTGGCACACTCGCGAGATCTGTTGCGTACGGACAGGGACCTGGTGCTTCGGCACCTAGATCGTTTGGATTACGGGTCAACCGGGAAAAGAGCAAGCTCTCTCCCGTGCAGGGCATCTTTTTTCTCTGTATGGAACTCGACTCTGTCTCCATGACAGCGCGGCCACCGGACACACACAGTCAGTGCTGAACTGCTTGAAACTCTTCAAGCAGCAGCCAGTGGTCCCCCTGAAACAATTTCAGAGGCTCCTGGGACACATGGCGTCCTCGGCAGGGGTGATTCCCTTCGAGTTGATGCACATGAGACCGCTCCAGCACTGGCTACAGAGTCAAGTTCCCTGGAGAGCGGCACACCGGCAGCAGGCATGTAGTCACGGCCTCTCTGCCGACGCACACTAACCCCTTGGTCTTCAATTACCTTTTTATGGATGCGTGTCGTGGTACGACAGATGTCTCCCTGCAGAGTTAGGGTGCTGTGTGTTCTTCGTGGACGTTGCTCGGTGGCTTTGGTCGGGTCACTGAGTGCAGCTATGACACGTCAGAGGAGATCTGGCCCTCCCGGCTGAGCCTGGTTTCTCCCGAGGTTTTTTTTTCTCCATTATTCAGCATTGGAGTTTGGGTTCCTCGCCACAGCAGAGCAGTGCAGTGTTGGCTTGCTCACCGGGAGACTGCATTTATTTATTTATTTATTCATTTATTTATTAGATATTATTTATTATAATGATCTTGCTTGGTCTATAAACACCATGCACTGTGCTGTGTTTTACCTTTCTGTGTTTTTCTTATTTGCTCCTGTAAAGCTGCTTTGGAACAATGCACATTGTGAAAAGCGCTATATAAATAAAATTGAATTGAATTGAATTGAATTGAACTGTGTGCAACGGGCACGCATTGTTGGGTTGAAGGACGGGCCCCCGCCTGCGTTGGCATATAAACTGCCTGGAGTTGTTGGCTGTGCTGCTTGCACTGAAGAGGACGCAACCTCTCGTGCAGGACAAACACATGCTGGTCCGGTC
The DNA here is from genome assembly GCF_024868665.1 of Triplophysa rosa. Taxonomy (NCBI): domain Eukaryota; kingdom Metazoa; phylum Chordata; class Actinopteri; order Cypriniformes; family Nemacheilidae; genus Triplophysa; species Triplophysa rosa. The sequence goes on from NC_079903.1 coordinate 184,490, forward strand.
AGACAGCACAACTACCATGGCGTGTATTAACCATCAGGGTGGCATTCGCTCACGACAGTTACCACAACTCGCCTGATGCCTCCTCCGGTGGAGTCAACAGGGGACAAAGTCCCTGCAAGCCACACACATCCCGGGCGACCTGAACCAGACAGCCTAAGCGTTCTCTCTTCAGTCGACGCCTCGTGGAGAGTGGCGACTCCACCCCCCGCGCAGTCCAGCTCATTGGGTGCAGTTCGGGCGGGCACAAGTATACCTGTTTGCCTCCCTGGACACCACCCATTGCCCGCTATGGTACTCCCTGCCCGAGGCCCCCCTCGGCATGGATGCCCTAGCACACAGTTAGCAGCAGTGCAAGCGGAAGTACGCCTTCCCCCCAGTGAACCTCATTGCACAGCTCCTGTGTAAGGTCAGGGAAGAGGAGCATCAAGTGCTACGAGTTGCACCGTACTGGCCCAACCGCACTTGGTTCTCGGAGCTAATGCTCCTGACGACAGCTCCCCCTGGCCGATTCCCCTGAAGAAGGACCTTCTTTCGCAGGGGAAGGGCACATTGTGTCATCTGAGCCAGACCTCTGGTTCTTCCATGTCTGACTCCTGGATGGAACGATGAGATCCTGAGTGGCCTACCCCCCGGTAGTAGTTGAGATCATCACTCAGGCTAGGGCCCCTGCCACTAGGCGGCTGTACTCCCTTAAATGGCGCCTCTTCTCGTCCTGGTGCTCTTCTGGAGGAGAATCCACCTTGTCCGTGCTCCGTACCCACTTGGGACCTCCAGAGGCCCCCCTTTGAGACCTTGGGACATGCCGCTCTTTCTCTTACGATGAAGATGGCTCCCCTGGTGGCGCTCACCTCCATTAAGTGGGTACAAGGATTCTCCGTGTCCACTGATTGCCTAGAGTTCGGGCCTGGAGACTCTCACGTTATCCTGAGACCCCAGCCCGGCTATGTTCCCAAAGTTCCCACCACTCCCTTCCGGGACCAGGTGATGAACTTGCAGGCGCTCCCCACTGGGGAGGAAGACTCATCCCCATCCGTGTTGTGTCCAGTACACGCACTGCTCCTCTACTTGGACTGCACGCAGAGCTTTAGGAGCTCTGAGCAGCTCTTTGTCTGTTTTGGAGATCTGCATATGGGAGAGCTGTCTCCAAACAGAGATTGGCGCACTGGATCGTGCCGTCGCTATGGCGTATCGATCCCAGGCCGCCCGTGCCCGCTGGCAGTGAGGGCACACTCCATCCGGGGTGCCTCCTCGTGGGCACTGGTGCAGGGCGCCTCTCTGGCAGACATCTGCAGAGCTGCGGGTTGGGCTATGCCCAATACCTTCGCGAGGTTCTACAGCCTCCGCGTGGAACCGGTGTCAGCCTGAGTCTTGCCAACAGGTGAGAATGACGGCCAGTAGGGCGTACGCCTGTGAAAGCACCTTCTCCCTCCTAGGTAGGTCAGTGTGCTATTTCCATCTCCCTTCTTCCCCCACTGGGCAAAGAATAGGCATTCCATCCATCACTAAGCACTTCCTGGTGGCAGGCTGGGCAGAGCAGCCCTGCCTCCGTAGGCAGGGTATCATCTGAATTATCTAGCGTATAGCTCTAACCGGACCTAATGCCCCACACGAAATAACCCCCCCAGCAGGGTGGTTCCATCTGATGTATCCTCATGATCTGGTTCCCATCTTGTTAACCCATGACCTCCCCTAGGTGGACCTCCACCTTGCGGTACTCCCTTAAGTCCGCACATTCATCCCATGAGTTCTCCCCTGCCGGCGAGACCATGTTGGTGTCTCCACTAAACTCCTCCCTATGGTAGGAAGTGGTCTCCGTAGTGCATTTCCTCAGTGAGGAAATAGCGCTTCCCCAGTGGCCCTTACGGTGCCAGGCGGCTTCTCGCTGTTAGAGAAACAAGGCCTCCGCCTGTGACAGCCGGTGGCAGGGGCTTCCCACCTTTCCAAAGTTCTGGGACCCACTACCTCTCCACTGGATGGTTACAATTTCGCGCTAGCGCTCACGTCTGACACGCCTAGGCCAGTCAGCGTCACTTCGCTAGAGATTGTGACGCGGCACAGCGCCATGGCGTTATCGATAGGAACCCCATCTGTCGGTTCGACACAATGTCGAGAGACCGACAGAAAGGGAACGTCTTGGTTACGTATGTAACCTCTGTTCCCTGACGGAGGGAACGAGACGTTGTGTCCTTCATGCCACAATGCTTGCCGCCCGCTGCAGCAGTCGAGAGATGCTCTAAGGCTCCTCAGCACAAAAGGTGAATGAATGCAGCACGCCGTCTCCCTTTTATACCCGGATATCCGGGGCGGAGTCCGGCATGCAAATTTCATTGGCCTTTTCAAAACTAGTCAGAAGATGATAAGTCAAATCCCATCTATCGGTTCGACACAACCAGTGTTATTTTCGTAAACTAAAACTAAGAGAAAAACGATTGATAAAAAAATAATTTTGCAAACTGAAATTAAATTAAAAATGTAAATAAATAAACAACTAAAATGAAACGAAACTAACGACAGTTGATTAAAAACAAACTAAAATAAAATAATAATTATCAAAATAGTTTTCATAAATAATGAGGTCTTTTCCCATTGTGGCTAATTCTGCCTTGACTGTAGCAGCAGCTGTTCTATACTATACTATAGATAGTGTGCTAAGGTCATTTGCGTGAAGAAGAAGACAGTAGGATGCCTGCCTAGTCGAAGATGACAGAGCACTATTTTGTATAATTTCGGGTTTTCGACTGAAACTGGATGAAGAAGACAGACATAATTGATGGCTCGTCGAAAACGGCAGAGCCCTGTTTGGGACTATTTCTTGTTTTCGTCTGAAACTGGAAAAAGCAAATGTATTGTCTTGGTTCAAGATAAGATTTGTGGGGTTGAAATAAGGGGGAAAAATCCGACAAACATGAAAGTACATTTGCAAACGAATCACCGCGTGCAGTACAAAAACTTCATGATAAAAGATTCGGAAAGGAGGAGTAATAAAAACAATGACGCTAATGACGTTGCTAGCAGCTCGCAGTCCCGGTGTGAGAAGCAGCAGACTCTGTCAGTGTGCTTTCAAAGAGCCAAGGTTTGGCGTTATATTGACATACACACACACACACACATACACACACACACACACACACACACACGCACACGCACACACACACACACACGATTCTCTCAAAGACTGTGTTCTAGTGCATTATATAGTTTAATTGTTTCTCTTTTTTTTGTTAAGGTTATATTGAACATGTTATATTGATGAGATTAAACTGAAGCTTTCATTTGGAAATGTCCAAAGACACACACGCTTGATTCTCTCAAAGACTGTGTTCTAGTGCATTAGATAATTTTAAAGATAATTTTATTGTTTCTATTGTTTTTTAAGGTTACATTGAACATGTTTTGAACATGTTATATTGACAAGCTTACATTAAAGCTTTCATTTGTAAATTTGTTCATATTCACATATAAACACGCACACAGACACACACACACACTGGATTATATCAAAGACTGTATTGTTGTACATTTGATGATTTTGAAAATGTTTTATTTTATTTTCTCTGTTTTTGTTAAGGTTATATTGATAAGGTTATATTGACAAGCTTACATTAAAGCTTTCATTTGGAAATTGGTCTCTTGTAACTCAGTTGCACTATAATTACTAAAACTAAAACTGAAACTAAAATATACAAAAACTAAATAGAAAATTGTTTACATAATAAAAATTCAAGAATAAAACGAACTAAAACTAAACTGAAATTTGTAGCAAATTTGAAAACGATATTAAAATAAAAATCATTTTAAAATGCAGAACTAAAATAACCCTGGACACAATGTCTCGTTCCCTCCATCAGGGAACAGAGGTTACATACGTAACAAAGACATTTTATTTACAATTCATTTTCAAAGTAAATAGTGGGCTGTGTTTAAAAGAGTGATAGATAATAGATGTGTCATGATTCTGTCCTTCTTGTCATGAACTTTCTAGTCTGTGGACAGAGTTGTGACAGTACCATGTCTTTTGTGCTTGTTTAGTTATGTGTGGAAGACATGTGGCCATTGTGGTTACTTTGTGCTGCGTGTTTCTCCTGTCTCGTGCTTTGGCCCCGCCCCCTCGTTTCCCGGTAATTTCCCCATCAGTGTTTCATTTCCTTCACCCTCCCTTTGTAATCATCCCTCGTTAGTGTTTCCCTTTATTAAGCCCTAGTTCCCTCTGTCCTGTTCCTGTTCGTTTTGTAAATTGTGTAGACCTTGTTACTTTGTGTCCGTATGCTTATATTCCACGTCCGCATTCCCCAGTCCTGCCTGCCGTGTTGTGTTGTTTGGTTTGTTCATTTTAAGTTATGTTGTGCACCTTCGGTTTTGCCCCCTTGTGGGAAGTGTTTTGTTTTGAGCCTTGTTTCAATTAGTTTTTTCCCCCATCATGGGTTTTTGTTTGTGTTTAAAGTAATAAGTTTTCTGTTAACCCTTTGTTGTCTGTGCCTGGGTTCTGGTTGTGATCCGTGACAAGATGACTAAAGAAGGAATCAGGGTGAGAGTGCTTTAGTGTTGTTCTTGCCTCCAATTAAATTCAAAAAGCAAATCTTATTTCTGACCAGAAAACACCTAAAACTTCTCTCTTTAGAGCAGTTATCCAAGACAAACAGTCGACTGGCAATGGAGGATTCTTTTATTTCAGCTTTGCTTCACAGGACTGTATCTTTCTTCTGTTACCATGGGAACACTGTCTACATCCCTGCTGCTATTTCAGGAGACAGTTGGCCAAGAGAGTACAGAAATTGGCCCAATTTATGATTTGCGCACTGTGCTGGTAAAATAAGGACAAACGCGGAGAATGCTTAACAAACACAACAGTCAATGTGAGACCGGTTGTGTGATGTGTGAAGTTACACAGGGAAGTGCAATCATCATGAGAATGTGACGTTGCTTTGTGCAGTGCTCGAGTGTGTGTAAGATAATCACTACAGAGAATGGAGTCAGTCTGGTTGAGAAACTGTGTTTCAAGAAATACCTAACTAGGCCACAGGTCTGATGTTACATGAACTAGAAAATTGTGAAAAAAAGCTGAATAATATTAATCTCTAAATAAAAGCTTTAAGAACAGTTTATATCTAGTAACAGTTGTAACAGGCACTTCTGAGGGCAAGAAGTCTGTCATTATCAGATGTTCTGATTGGAACATTCCTTGCAGGGATCGATCAAAACAGAAAACGAACAATATCACCCCATTGTATTGCTTCTTGAACAAGAAACAGTAAATGCGTTCAAAAATGTTATCCACAGCACATTAGTATAATGTCCATGCACAGAACACAGTGAAGTTTGATTCTGATGTTCGGGATATTTTTGTTCTTCCAGGAACACTAGATGTCAAACCCTCATGAGGCCCGCTGTCTTCGGTTTTCAGCTCTCTCGCTTCCACACACACACACCAGCTCTATGTTTAGCTCGCTTGTATGCCACCAAAGAAATGGAGGATCTCTGATCTTTTATTTACCTCCACCACAACCCACAAGAAGGAAGATAAAGTGAGTGTTTGATCAGTCAGCGACTGCAGTTCACACACAGTTCACATACATAATGGGTTTGTGTGTGCGTTTGAGTGTGTGTGGGTTACCATCTTCAGTTGCACAGACTGCAAGAAGGAAGTATATGAAGGTATTTTTGGTGCAAAACTACTGAGCACCTGTGAGAATGGAATTTGTAGTTGTAGAGGTCTGCCACACATGTGTATCAGTAAATTTGTAGTAAAAATTTGAAGTTGCAAACTTGTAGATTTTTTTTCTCTCCCGCAAACACAACACAACAGTTACACCTTCTTGAATCCTTCAGTGCAAGTGCACAAATCCAGTTCTACAAATCACAAACTGAGATACTGGTCTGGAAAAAATCTGGACCTTTAAGAACCAGTTCCAGTCCTTGATTCTGATTGCTCAATAGCTGTGCTTTATTCACAATAAAACACAGATATGACCACTTCACTTAAAGTTTCTGTGTATCACTGCGCACCCTTACCGTGCGTTCAGACCGCCACCGTCGAGAGCGTAAAAGTGGCCAGAAGTCATTCATTTTCAATGTGAGCCGGCGGCGAGCAGCCGTCTTGGTTGTTGAGGGCGTCAAGGAGAGTTGAAATCAGGTCAACTTTATGGTAATGAGCTATGACGCGGTTCTGCGGCAACCAATCGGAACGTAGAAGTCCACCGCTTGAGAGGATTCCAGAGAAAGCAGCCCTGTAAACTTTGGTTTCGACCACATTAGTTCCCAAGTAAAATGGAGGAGAGGTTGATTATTGCTGTGGCGGGTTTCCCAATCATATACGATGTGTCCGTTTGCGTACAGGGACAAAATAAAAAAAATGATGCGTGGACCAAGGTGTCTGAGATTGTTTGTGTTCCTGGTGAGTTGCTGATGATGTGCATTAACATTATACATTTTCTGTAAATAAGCAGGAATTTCATGCTAACTTTAGCGCCAGAGCATTAGGGATATAACGATTCACTCAGCTCACGATGCGATGCGAGTCACGATTCTGATCTCATGATGTGATTTATTCACGATTTACTCATGATTTTTTCTTAAAAAATGAGTTGAAACGAATTAGAAATGAACAACTTCCCTTGCATTATTTCTTAAATGCTTCACGTTTCTTTGTATAATAAAATAATGTTTTATTTCAAATAACAAAACTAAACTGCAATGTTATAACAAATTAATAATAGAAAAAGTCTCTTTAATATAAACAAACTAATACTGTCTGAGCTTTTCTTGGATTTTTTTGCATTTAAGAAATATCAGCATCCACGTTTAGGTTTGCAGTGAAAATAGCGGCCCCTGCTGTTCAAAAAATGTATTGCTATTCAGTTCAAGCCTCAACCGATTTGAATCTTCACTCATTATAACCGATTTTCAACCGGCTCACTGTGAATCGTTACATCCCTACAGAGCATGCAAAACAGTGTTACTCCTGCAGAATATTATTTTGTTAGCAAACGTGTAACTACAATAAAGTTCTTTCCACCGATCAATTTCTTGTGGTCAGTCTGCACAAGATTAACAAGCTTGTTTGCTTTGCGTCCCCTTTAAATACAAGATAAGATTTTGATCTACGTCAGAGCGTCAGCGCGCCAAGACTCTTTCTACAGCGTTGTTGACAGGGTGGCCAGCGCAATTTTTGACGCTCTCGACGGTGGCGGTCAGCAACGTAAACGAAACATTCTGTTGCTGTTTACATTCGATCAGGGACTTTTTTCCAGCAGAAAGAAGGCTTTAAGTTTTTTTTTCTTCATGAAAGGTGCACTTGTCATGACTGTGTGTGAACAGAGACTGCGGAGACTCAATTGCGGGAAATTAATAGGTCTTTATTGAAATGTTTCCACAAGAATCCGCGGGGAGAGGACACGACCCGACGGCACTCACGGAAGAATCTGAAGTAGACCCAGTCTGGGAGATCCTGTCCCACGAAGGGAGGAACGCACGGCGGGGAGAACCCTCGACCTGCCGGCCAATTCTTGCCGAGAGAGGTGGTCGCTGGTGAAGCGATAGCCGGAGTGAATAGAGTAGGATGGTCCGGGACGCCAATGGGAACTATGGGAAATCAGAGCTTGAGAACAATATTTTTAGTTTGGGTAATAAAGGGGTAGCAATCAGATATAAGTGGGGACTGTTTTTGTTCCATGAAGTTACAGTTTAAGAACAATAAATATACACACAATCTGATATCCTTGACTCATCTGAAACCTTTATTTAAAAACAACCCGCAATGTACCGCATAATTAACTAATTGTAACAAAAATGTACCTCTACAGTAGGCTACATATCAGTAGGTAAAGGGGAACAATATGCAAAGTTTGGGGAATAAAGGGGTAAAATATATTTATACTGTACTTTAATATTACGTGGTATGCATGACCTACAGTATGCTAGACAACAATGGGAGAAAGTTAGCATTAGCACACGTTCCATATCGGTCTGAGCTGTCTGTCAGCAAATTTTGACTAGGATACATTTTTATTTGAGGGATTTTAGGATTTTTGGTCACAAAAAAATCATGCTATTTATGAATTATTAGTTTTCATGTTATTTCCCCATATAATGCCCTCGTGTTCTCTGTCCCTCGCCGGTTCGTATTCGTTGTATTGTTCTTGAAGCCCAGTGGTAAATTACCCAAGGATTTACCTCGTTCCAGTCTTACCTTGTGTTTTGTGGACTTATTTTGACTTTTGGACTTTGCTTGTTTTGCCCCCTCGCAGGAAGTTTTTTTTGTAGCCTTGTCTTTTTGATTTATTGTTTGCCCCATCGTGGGTTATTTGTTTAATAAATATATTTTTCCCATCCTTGCTGTCTGCGTCTGGGTTCTATGTCCTAATCATGACAGAACAAACCGGCCAAAGAATGAACCCAGCAGACAGCATGGAGGAATGTCTGTGATCTTCCTTGCGGTCCCGCCAGGTCCACCTGAACGCTGAATTCGGGGACTTCGCGGCTGCAGCGGGGGAGAGAGTTCGGTGAGGCAGAACTCAAGGTGATTTTTAGCGGCTGCCACACCAAACCCCTCAAGCTGGCGGAGACCCGGATGCTGAGCCCCCTGGGGTTTGGCAATATTGTCAGGTACGTGATCAACCGGAGCGACCCCTGGCCAGGCTGGGTATCTTCCCCGCTGGCCACCGTCCCGGAGGATTGCGTCCTGGCCACCGCGACCCTGGGTAACTTAGCCCCTCCCACCTCAAGTGCCGCCAACTCAGCCCCTCCCACCTCGAGCTCCGCAGATTCGGCACCTCCAACCAGCCACCGGGGCAAGAGGCAGAGGAGGGAATCCTGGGGAACGGCGTCAGACATCCAGTGCGGGCATCCAGTCCCGGTCCAGCCGGCATCTCCCCCAGAGCCGGTACTCCAACCGGCATTCCAGCTGGCAGCCCAGTCAGCAAAACATAAGATTTATGCATAGCAGGTCAAGTACAGTCCTGCTCACCATTATTGGCACCTTGGTAGATTGAAGTTTAAGTACATAATGTGGAATATCTTCTGAAAAAAATGAATCAAGTGAAACATTTCTGTTCGATACAAAAGAGCAAATGATAAACAACAATTTAAAACAATAAACAATGTGAGGAAAAAATAGAAAAACTTAAAGCTTGCTGTGTCACTGGTATTGGCACCCTTTGCTGTAAATCACATTCTGAAACACCTGTGGTAAATCACAAATGAGAATCATATGTGATAAATTGTTCGGTGCCCATGTGACATGAATTAGCCAATGAATGATGACTTCCGTGTTTTAAAAATCCATCTGTTATCCCCTGTTCCTTTGTCACAATGGTGAAGACAAAGGAGCTGTCTGAGGACATCAGAAGTGCGATAATTAACAAATACAAGACCTCCAAAGGGTATAAGGCCATCTCCAAAGACCTTGGTATCCCTGTTTCAACAGTGTGTAATGTTATTAAGAAGTTTGCCAAGCATGGAACTGTCAAGAACCTCCCTGGACGTGGGGGGAAGAGAAAAATTGATGAGAGAAGTCTTCGAAGGTTGGTGCGAATGGTGGACAAAACACCACGTCAAACATCCAAAGACGGGGCTGCTTTGCTGCATCTGGTACTGGAGGCCTTGACCGTATCACAGGAATCATGAAATCAGAGAATTATCAAGAGATTTTAGAGCGAAATGTCCTACCCAGTGTAAGAAAACTTGGTTTGAGTCGAAGATCATGGGTCCTCCAGCAAGACAACGACCCAAAGCACACATCCAAAAGCACGCAGGAATGGTTGAAAAGGAAAAAAAATACTATTTTAAAATGGCCAGCAATGAGTCCTGATCTCAATCCGATTGAAAATCTTTGGTATGAGCTGAAATCTGCCATTGGGGAAAAGAAACCTGCAAACGTTCAAGAGCTTGAACAATTTGCAAAGAAAGAGTGGGAGAAAATACCAGCTGAGAAGTGCAAGAAGCTTATAGATGGCTACAAGAAACGTTTGGAGGCTGTCATCACTGCCAACGGGTGTGCAACCAAATATTAAAGAGGGGTGCCATTATTGCTGCACATGCTGTTTTTTCTGTTTCTTCTTTGAAATTACAATATGTAAGTTGAAAAAACAATTTTCTTTGTTAAATTACTTTGGATCTCCAGTTAAAAGATCCTGATGATATAAATTTGGTACATTTCTATTTATTTCTGAAGATATTGTAGAGGTTATGCAAAAGATGAAGGGGTCCCAGTAATGGTGAGCAGGACTGTATACCAAGTAATATTAGTATATTTGCTCCTACAGTAGTTTTGCAAATGTCATTATGAATGATTTGTAATTATCCAGGGTTTTGCCACTTTTTTGCGCTTTTTGTTGTTGTGAGAGGAGTAAAGGATGGCATTTCTTGCGTGAGATTCTCATCGCACCTACGTAGAACGCACTTTACACGATGCCTCTTATGCATGCGCTGGTGACAGTTGGTTGGAGGCAATATGCTTTAAAAAGTTTAAAGTACTGGTGTTTTTTTAACGTTTCTCTTCAGACATTAATTAATCCATTGGGTTTGTAGATTACTGAAGTTATGGCTGTGTGCTGTTTGATCCTTCAACTTTTAGGAACCATGAGCTTGTAGCGTTCTAAAGTATTCGTTTTTGAACCTTAAATCGTGTATACACATTGAATTACATCTAAAACAAACCATAATATTCGTTTTAGCCGTTTCATATGACCCCTTTAACGCAGCGCATCAAACCAAAAAAACTAGCCTGAGGTGTTTTTTTTTTAATGACGCTTTTACCCCTGCCATTTTGTATGTCGGTGTGCACGCTCACATTGGCGTCCTTTGTTTAGTCACGAGGCGTTAAACGTGCAATTATCGTCCTGGTGTGGACAAGCCTTCAGTTGGATTGCTCTCTGTCAATTTTCAACAGCTGCATAACTGCGGAGAAGACTTTCTGTACTGCTTTTAAGGCATTTTCTCAACAGACCCAGCGTGTGTCAGTGAGCCGTTTAAATTCCCAGGTTCTCTCTCCAGGATATAATAACTTTTGCATGTCTATGAATGCAGCATGGCGCTTGCTAGAAGAAGACAGGAAAGTTTAGAGCCTCTCTACCATATTAAAAAATTCGCACAAAATGGGGGCTTGATTTAGCAGTTTCCAATTAAACTAAATTTAAACAGGGCATTGTGACAGTGCACATACAGAGCTTTTTCATTTTGCCTCTCAATTCTAGCCTCAAGCCCGTTGTAACTAGCACTCATGTTATCTGCATCGCCATTACAGCTTCCTCTAAGTCTTGGTCACTTGTTGATGTCACATAACACACCTGGATGAAGCGCTCCTTAATTTACATGTTTTGGACAAACCTGACCACAAAGTATACTTGCACTGAGTTTCATCCAAAAGGATAGAAAATATATTTGCTTGATTAATCTCTTTCAGAATTAGTTTCCTTACTTGTGTTGCAATGGCTCTTATCAGATCATTTTGAGTTCTTTTGGACAAAAGTATAACCTGTGGCTTCTTTTTTGGGGATTGGGTGATCTGGATGCACTCGAGATGCATTCTGAGGACACGGTCATATTCTGTTAAGAGGTAAACAAGCTAGAAAGTTCCTTGTTTGAATTTGTTCTACTGTCATTATGGCCCCGAAATGCAAGTCCTTGACTGGCCAAATATACTGTGATGTCTATGAACCGAAACAGGATTTCTCAGTTTTTCTGTCTTTTTCTTTCATTTTGTAATTCACATTCTGCAGCCTGAGCTTTCAAAGGTTCAACTAAGGGCTGCTTTTTATAGTTCGCCCACCTCACCATACTGATCTTGTGGGCTTCTGTCGCAGCATGCTCACAAATCTTTTCAACAGCCTTTCTCCAGTTTACTACTCCTGCTGTTCTCTGTGCTGTTCTTAAGCTTTTCTTCTGTCAAAAAGAGGTGATAACTTTAGCAGTATATGGCATCTTTTTCCACAGAGTACGCTAGTCAGTTGTTATCAGAATACCACTGTCTGTGAATAGAGCGTTCCTGTGGATTTTTTGGAAAGCGAGCTACTGGTTGGCATGAACCAAGAGAGCAGCAAGGCAAGGCAAGGCAAGGCAAGGCAAGTTTATTTATATGGCACATTTCATACACAATGGTAATTCAAAGTGCTTTAAATAAAAATAATAATATAAAAACAAGGAATTTAAAAAATAGATTTAAAACGAATTAGAACAGTTACGAATAAAATGATTATTCATATTAGTACACGAATAAGAGCGTGATTACATAATGTAACGCTAGACAAAGAATGTCAAAACAAACGGATGCTGNGTTACGAATAAAATGATTATTCATATTAGTACACGAATAAGAGCGTGATTACATAATGTAACGCTAGACAAAGAATGTCAAAACAAACGGATGCTGCGTTAATTGCGTCAAATATTTTTCACGCGTTAATTTGAAAAATGAATCGCATGCATTAACGCGTTAACGTTGACAGCCCTAGTTTTAACACATTATAAAAGTGAATTTTGCAAAATACGTGCCCTTTAAGTTTTAGAGTTTTGCCACATGTGCAAACACAAAACAATTTATACAAAACCTTTACAAAATGTAAGTTAAAATAAAAAAATTAGATGCGAAAGGTAGGAAACATAAAATGTTGCAATATAGAGGTACAAATTATAAATTCATGTTAGCCATTTATGTTTACATCTTATGTTAAAATAGCCTATTTAGAACCACTTTACTGGTAACACTGACATGGCGTGCTGTTTTTTACTGGTTTCAATTTAGAGAACTGCAAAGTGTGTTTACTGGCACTGTAATTAACCCATGCCATTTATTTAAGAAAATCCAAAACAATACAACAAACGTTTATTTGTGTCCCTACAGCATTTGCGCATATTTTATTAAAAATATTTTTTTTGTTATTTATTAATAAATAAATTAGAGGAGGAGTCTGTGCAGTAGAGGCGTAGTCTCTGCTGAATGAGGAGGAGTCTGTGCAGTAAAGGAGGAGGTGTCTGTGCAGTAAAAAAGGAGGGATTTATGCAGTAAAGAAGGAGGAGGAGTCTGTGCAGTTAAGGAGGTGTTTGTGCAGTAGAGGAGGAGTCTGTGCAGTAGAGAATCATAATCAGAAAGAGCTTTATTGCCAAGTATGTTTGCACATACAAGGAATTTGTTTTGGTGACAGGAGCATCCAGAACACAGAAACAGCAACAACAGTACACAGAGACCATAACACAATAGAATACGGTACACAATGATTTAAATAAGGGCCTATGGGTATAAAAAAATTAAGAAATACAATACAATAAACATAAGTTAAAGATATAGAGAGTGTAAAGCTATGTATGTATGTAAATATGCACAAGTAAAAAATAAGAATAGACTATTGTAGTACAAGGTATGTGCTATATACAGCAGAATGAATGAAATATAATTTACAGAAAAAGTTGTATAAAAATAGATAGTGTATTATCTGGAAGATATAATTAATATTGCACTTACTTATTATTGCACAGAGTTATTAATTGCACGGTGTGTAAAACATTTAACTGTTCAAGAGGTAGATGGCCTGAGGGAAGAAGCTGTTTTTGTGTCTGGTTGTTTTGGTGCTCAGTGCTCTGTAGCACCGACCAGACGGCAGCATTGTGAAGAGATGATGGCTTGGATGTGAGAGGTCCAGGGTGATTTTCTGAGCCCTTTTCCTCACTCTGGATGTATACAGTTCTTGGAGGGTGGGCAGGGGAGCAC